>NW_008751659.1:1863400-1887737 GCF_000715545.1 Opisthorchis viverrini | reverse complement strand
AGTTTAGTTTACACAAACGTTTCATTAGGCCAACTAACAAATTGAATTCATTCTGTTTTTGCACGAGAAAAAGCCTTAATTCTTGGGCTGTGCCGGCCAACATAGTCCGCTGTAAAACTGCATTAAATTTGCGTTTGTGAAATTACCCATAAAAGCCAAAGAGCTGACGTTCTATTTCGGACCTCGGACAAAACTCGATAAGGATCATTCTTACCTTGAAAAGTCATGGATTTTGTTTGTTTGGTCTTTTCTTCTGAGCAGGTGTGGCACGGTATCACATGTTTTGTGGGGTTTCATAGAATATTCACTCTACTGACAGTTTCTATGAAACGTACGAATCAGGACTCAGCAAGCTCAGCTGTATCACACACCTAAATTTAAGTGGCTGTTGGTGAGCAGCAAAGGACCATGTGTCAAAAAATCCCATCTTCCCGGTACCGCCTCACTGTTCATATCATGGAACTTCACAGTCGTGTAAGGTTCACCTATTCACAAATGAATGAAATTCAAAACACACGCTTGAATCCCCACCTAATTAAATCATAATCAGGGTGAAGACCAATCTGGAATAGTTTGTGCCGAGTGGGTCTAAGCAGCATGGGGAAGAGAAACTTACTTGGAATGACGTTCTCCTATTTTACTGACAAAGCCATCTCCGTCCTGTCCGATATCAGTGAACTGATGATTTATGCTGGACTTTTCCACGTCACCCAAAGTACAGTCGTTCATAGTCAGGTGCGGATCTTCCATCGAGGTGTCATCGTTCGAAAATTCATCACCGTTGTCTACCTCATTCGAATCTGCTGAGTTCCGGCTGGGTTCATTTTGGCCAAAAGAATAATCGGAGTCTTCCTGCATGCATGTGTTTTCTCTCCAGATTCTTTGTTGACAAATAGTAATCCGTGGAAGCGCACGACGTGACTGGGCCTCGATTTGCCTTGGCTGATCAGACAACGTGGTTATACCGTAAAAAGTCGAGAAGTTGTTCGTTGGCGAAGCCATATTCTCGCATTTGTGTGCATCGATGTGCCTGGTGTCATCGCAGGGGAGTTCAGGGATTGAATCGACATCCACCTCTTCCGTCGTCTGGAGAATGAAATATAATTAGCTGATTGACAAAATACCGCGTAATCGGATTTGGGTGTCAACTATCAGTTTTTTTCCAAAACAAACATAGAAGGTTTTAAGAAAGTGGTAAGCTTTCAAATGGGTACCGAGATTAAGCCCATCGGTAAAACAAACAATCACCAAATGATCCCTCTTTCAGTCTGAACGATTCATCTGATCAACAGTACAAGCCTCTCATCATGACCAGTTGGAAGCCGCACTCAGTTGCAAGCAGCTGTGGACAATTTGATAACAGGGATGACGAGAAATTTTTCGTAACGGCTGAACGAAAACTTAACAGTGGTAACTTTACTGGTTTAAGCAAATCTGACATTAAGTGGTCTACTGCCAACATCAATTATTTGTCGCATTGAACTATGTTTACCAGTAATCCATCCTTGAAATATAAGCGAGCACTTATAGGAAGCGACTACCTCATCCGTTGAAAACTTTCTCTTCCCTGAGGTTTTTCGTGGGCACGGCTTGTAACTGTCAGGTTTCAGGCGACCAACCTCTCTTCAACGTTCTCAATACAAAAGAAATTGCTAATGTGGTTTTTGGAATTCTCTCTTAAGTGTTAAAAACTCAGGACTGAAAATGTTACATTTACGCAGATATACCTCGCATTGAAAGTAAGTATTTGGTTAAAATGAAAATCAAATTTGTGGCGCTAGATAGCAAACAAAAGAATAAAACTAGAGCCGCAGTTAGTAAGCACCTTTAGCTTGTAATGAGACGTCCATAAAATTTGATAAACCTTTTCGCTTCTTCTTGTCAGCTGTAATAACCGCGTACTCGTCGTACAGTGGTTGTAGCTGCCGCGATTTTGTTCACCGTTTCACTAGGCTATATTTATCACCTTCCAAAAGGTTTGTGCAAAGGAAACATGGAAAAGCTGTTTGAGGCTTCTCACTGCAAAGGAGTAGAGGAAACCGCGGAGACATAGAGACGTGACAACACTACCTTTCTAAAGCACCTGTCGCTTTATACTCTCACAGCAAAACACTGGCTCCACAGCGAGGCAAAATATACTCACTTGCAAGAGGTTATTCCCGTGGGTGGATTCTGGCAGTTGATTTGAAGCTTTGCAGTGCAAAGATTGAGGGGCTGAATCCGTTACTAGCTGTGGTATATCCACACATCTCGGTGATGTATGAGTCGAAGTGAGCAGAACGGACTCCTAAATTGTTGAAAAAAAACAACGAGAACGTATACAAAAATTCGAGACAAGTGAAAAAGCGTACATACCTTTTCTCTGATGGTCACCTGTGCCTGTCTGTGGGGTGGATCATTTGAGGTTATCCAACGTATGTGGTAAACCAATTTACATCGTTTGTTATAAAATCTCGGTAGAGCGCTTAACTGGGATTCTTAAGTAAACTGGCTTATTTCGAAAGATGTTTTTATCCGGCAGAAATAGACAAAATCACTCTTATTTGCGTCTTTGCGATTTGCGGTAATACGTGGGCTGAATGAAGCACAGGAGAACTACCTCTTCACTGAGGAGCTTGATTGGGAATTAGAAGTAAAACGTCCGAATCAGTTAAATGCATATATGAACTAATGTACCTGCAATGGTTAGACAAGGGGACAACGAAGGGAACCCTAATTATGGGTCCGATAACTAAATAAAAATGTGACTGGATTACTAGTAGAACAACCATACTGCTATGTTCACTGCAGTCAGATGTCCAGTAAACCAATAAAAATACCGATGGGAGGCTTTTCTTGTCAAAAACTGGGCACTGGAGTTTCCGGCACTTTAACGTTTCATAAATGTGTATTAATGAGGGGAACTTACATGCCCTTGTTGTTCTCTTCCTGCTGCCTTCACATTAGCATCAGTCTTGTCAGCTAAACCAACAGGTGACGGTCTTGGCCGTTCAGAGGGACGTTGTACCCAACTAAAAACACCCACGTCTTCTTCTGCTACCTCAACTATTGGAGACAGATTGACCGGCTCGCTCTCATCTACGTCCGATGCGCCTGAACGGATGCTAACGACAACGTGTCCCTTCGCCGAGGCGCTGGTCATTTGCATTTGGGTCTGTCATGCGTGAAAAAGATACCTCTCTGTCAGTGTAACAACACATGCTCGCACATAGTAAAATAGATGGTGAGAAAAACCTTGGCTCGATACATTAAGTGAAAAACCGCACGTAAATTCTCATAAGTATGACGCGTTGGTAACTGCGAGAGCCAATACGCATACTAGGTACCTATTGCGTAACTAAGTGTCGGTGGTCTGCCCACTCGCAGGGACTTGTATCTAGTAGGCGCCAGTACCGTTTGCCCATGTTCGTGCAAGGTGTCTAAGCTTCCCGGCGACGAATGACGGTACCGTTTACGCAGTGCTTTCAAGGTAAAGAGGGTGATGACGGCACATGTGAAGTTCATCGGTCGACCTACTCGCCGTCTCTGTTGACCTTGTCCACCACAATCAAGTGTTATTTCACTATAATATTCCCGATTGTTCCACTTAGTCAAATTGGTCGAGTGAACGAGAAGATTGTTCGTTTACAGTGGACGAATAAAATGCATGGAACGAACAAGTCCTTCTATGCCCGGTAGCTTTTTTGTTAGCTATATCCAAGTGTGCAACCTACTAAGAAGACGATGATATCGTTTTCTCAGTCATTGGATGCAACAGAAGGAACTGAAAACAAAGGGTTGACAAGGGCTTGCGTCACTAGCATATTACACCACATACAATAATCAGTGCTCACTAGATAAACCTTCTCCAAACCACTTATCACCACATAACGGCAACCTGACAATGACATTGATAACTTTAAGCAAACTCGGTCTTTCTTTGCAAGTAGTACCGCGTCTACTTTAAACAAATCAGTGAACTAATCTCCTTCCACTCTGACGGCAACTTTGTAATTATCAATCTGAAATTTTTCGCGCATTGCATAACAACGAAAGAGTACGCCCAACGCAGATGAGTCTCACTTTCGAACTGAGATAATGTACAAATGAGTGTGTTTTGCCAGCCATAGCTAATTCATTTTTACTGACCTTCCAAAACACTGTAGGATCCAGACAAAACCCGGATGCGCTCACCTGAGAATAATGTGCAGAAGTGGAACCATCCAAAGGCCGTGGTTCTGATCGGTCTTCAGCTTTTTTACTCGTCTGCGTAACGCCAACTTTTTCATCCCTCTTGATAACACGAGAATCCACGGCTGGATTATTCGCGCACTTTGTCAGCTTTTCAACTGTATTCACTTGCATGTCAAGACAATCTGGATCTAAATCCTCCGCGTTTGAATCCACAGATGTGGTGTCATCCAAACTAGAATCCCACTCCATCGCCTTCTTTAGTGTACCGCAAGCGTATTTGATTTCTGGATTGGCTGGGTTATTCGTGAACTGGTTGGCTGCTGAATTTGTGGCGCTATCCCAATCGCTCTGCGGTGTGGATTCTTTTTGCTGCAATTTACAACGTTTATTCCGTAAGTTGTTCAAATGACGAAATAAAATGATAATTTGTTTAAAAACTGAGTAGAAACCTCTTATCGCCCGGTTTTATTCCTATTACTTTCCTGGCTAACTCATGCCCGTATCACAACTCAAGTCCGTTATTTGCTTACAAAGTCACTAGGATGATATGTCTCGTAGTCCCGCATGTAGTTCACCGTTGTTCCAAAATATTGCAAGGGAGCTTTCGTTGCCTCGTAGTTTTATCACAGTCATGGTCACGCTTGGAATCACTAATTGTGCAAGAAACATCTTCTGGCGCACTTAAAAAAATCTGGCCACACACAGAGGATACACAGCTGCAGACCAACATTTTCTGATTAGTCAGGAAAAAACTTACAACACATGCACGCCTTAGATTATTTTGTCAGGGTTAGGCAGTTTAGAACATTGGACCAAACTAAAAAGTTTGAATGTATATCCACATCTTCAAGCTAGCACCAACGGTAGGAAAACGAACCTGCAGCAAAGTATAGCGTGTTTTTCTCGATTTCATTTGCCTTAAAATTCAGCACTTTCCAACTGTCAGATTTTATTTATAAGCCACAACTGTTGAATACAAGCAATCAGACTGATACTGTGCGTAGTTGATGCATCAAAATCTCAGTCCTTAAATGATGCGTTCTATGGTGGTTTTCAGTTTCAATAACCTTCTTTTCACCCGAATTCGTTGACTGCTTGTTCCAATTATTAACGTAACGAAATGCCGAAAAGCATCCTTGTCTCCTCCGCTTTTTTCCCGAAATATATTGACTTAAGTGGTTCTTCCGGCAAAGTCTAACCCAGAGTAGAAACGTCGCTGGTGACTCCCAAGAAGGTTTCTTATAAGCCAAAAACTGTTCTGGAATAAATCGTGTGTCAGAGTAAATTTCACTACTAAACTCGGTGTGATATTTTCTATCATGCTGCCTACCAAACACATGTTAGGTCACTGTAAACGCAATGCTTCTAGGTTATAGGTGGCAACATATCTTTCCATCGTATCAAAGTTGCAGACAAAACCTTATCGCCCGCTAGCAACGGAATACGACAGCAGATTCACTATCTGTGCATCGTTTCGCTTGTGCTCAAGTCCATTTAGAGAGACTTGGTAGCTGTAGCATGTGATCTAAGAAATATAAGGGAAAAGTAAAAATTTTGTCAGCCGAATGAATTTATGCGATTGTTTTTTGCCCGAGTAACAGTACGACCCAGAATCTGTGACGCTAACTCCGTTTGCTACACGATGTCGTTCACTCTGAGGAATTTGTCCTAGTTTTTTCTCTGCGACTGTCCTTCATTACCATGGCAACTTTCTCGGTATAGGTGCAAATAGAAACTTGACTCCATAGCTATACTAATCAAACTATTCAGACACGTCTTGTGAGAAAAGGACCAGCTTCTACGCCAGCGGACGCTACTAATTTTCTCGTTAGTCAACCCAGTAAACCAATGACCGTTGGAACCAAGATGGCTGGGGATACTACTCACGATGCGCTGAAGAAAGCGAAGCGGGTGAGAATGCACTACATTCCAAAAAAACATAGATTTCGAATAAATATCTGTGAACTTCAGGCAGGGAAGTCGCTACAAACATCACGAGAAAGCACAGCAAATCGGGATATCATGAACATCGTCTAAACACGCGCCATGGTTCGCTTCGATAAATTTGTCGAACATTTTTCACCTGGAAGAATTAGGTGACGGAGATAGCTTGGAAAACTTTAAAGAAATATTGGAAACTGACCAGTCTATCTCCGCAAGGAAATAAAAGAATTCGCCAATTTAAAAAGATTGTCTGCTCTTTTCTTGCAAAATTGCTCTATACATGTGACTTGCAACACCACCCTTCTTGGCTCTGTACAGAGTCAATCCACTACTTTCAAAGACATAGACGAGAAGGCTTTCGTGAACAGAAACTGGTTAGTCACTAAACCAAAATCCTCACTTGACAGCCAAGTTGACCAGCGGGTTTTGCAAGCGTATACAAGCGATGATTGGCCTCATCCATTGCGTGGCAGTAATTAGTTTCAACGTTGCTTGGCCTGGGAGATCTTGGTGAAACCTGTTCCAAATTCTCTTCGGAATCCCACCCACCGTTGTCCAATTTTAAAGGTGATCCTTCTGGAAACGGTTGTGTCACTGGGGAGCTTGGTGTGGACGCTTTCGCCGTGGAACGCGATAAAAAGCTGATTCCAGCCTAAAAAACGCGTGGAAAGCAGAGGTTCCTTGAAATTATACCAGACTCGGTTAAAAAGAACAGTCCATTGGATCATGAGTAATCGTGCGTTATTGCGTGCTTAGCGTCAACATCACTGTTATCACCACTGACAGAAATAAAATAATAAATAAAAAATATGATGAAACTTCAGTGTCACTTCCAAGGTACAAAAGTTACGAGAAACGGTAATAGCTCTAGTTGTAAACATCCTGGGATACTTGTGTCTCCAGGCCCTCAGATTGGTCGTCTAAACGGTGTCAAATTTCATGGTAAAGTTGGCTGAAAGTAAAACGATGTCCCTAATCACAATACGCTTCTTCTCCGGATATCAACAAAAATATTTGCAGTGGAAAAATATTGCACAAACAGTGCACTGTTTGTTATTCACCGTTCAAATTAGGATTTTTGGCGCGACACTTATCACCAGTAGTAAGATGTTCCACCACTTTTTAAATACATCTCACGAGTTCGGCGAGAATCTGGAAACTTCCATTACCGATTCCCTTAACCTTGCGACTCATCACCAGGACCGGATCTTCGAAACTTCGTCAACCTCAGCTACCATCTGAACAGAAGATTGTGCGTATATTGCGACAAACACTCATTCGTAAACTGAGTTGACATTATCGGTGGATGCCACCTGACCTTAACCGTTACACACTACGCTTCCTCTGTGCAGCACAGTCAGTTGAAGAAATTACGAAAGAGAGACCCGAGTAAATTTAACTTGATTATAAGACACTAACGATGTTTGCAAGCAACCTTTTTCCTACTTCCCATGCATAATCTGGGATGAAGGTGCGACACAAACGTGATGGAAACTCAGATACTAAGTCTAATTGTTAAGCCATAAGAATGGCAAAACAGGTAATTGTTTGTCAGGTATTTTCAACAGCCTAATAAGTAGTGCAATATCAAACCAAAGAATGTTTGTCTTTACAGATTGGTGTCTTAATAAGGGCCTTCATGGTGATCAGTATTAATATATTGTTCGCTGTAGCTACTCTGTGGTATCTCTGCACGAATAAACCGAGTGACTATTGTAATTATGGCGAGAAGAAAGGTTTTCACGCATGTAAAAGCAAGACCAATATGGGAAAAAAGCGCTCAACTGTCAAACAACCGCGTTGATTCAAACAAAGTTGGAAATAAATTGTAATGTTTGACTGTCAACGGATTCGTTAATTTTAGTCAAACGAATGCTCTGTTTAGTCTGCCAAATGATGCACAAAATCCTAGTGTCTGTCACAGTGCGTTCATGTTCTATAAGCAAGCGGACCAAAAGTTCAGCTATCTCTTGTGGATAGAGCTCTTGCTTGTAGACACTTGCCATATGCGACGCACGATTAGTAAATTTTTACTTGAATGGAAGTCAGCTTCATTAAAGTAACCAAAAAGCATGCAAAAGCATATCTGGTAGAATGATTCAGTATTAAGAATTCCCAACTTAATAAAACCGTCAAACACTACATCATAATAAAACTTCTGTTCCTTGTGCAGTTCATTCCAGATACAACTTAGTTGACTGCTGAAAAATGGAAGCGTTTCGGTAGATCTTGAATTAAGGAGTCCAGGTGAAAGTGTCAGGAAAGAAAAAACACGAATGGAATATTTGAGGTCCTAACTAAACTGGAACCAATGACAGTTCTCAGCATCCTAATAAATAAAAACGCCGTCACCAGAAGAACCCATTGACTAAGGGAAAAGAATAACTGGAAGCGTTGAAAGTCAAACTACTTACGTGTTCTCGGATCTTTTGTCCAATCAGAGCCTCCACATCAGCTAATTGTCTCCGGTCCTCGGAATTTGTGTCCGTGTTCCATGAATTGTCCTCAAAATTATCAGACGCTGGCGGTGGGGAGAGCACGGGTGATCTCCGGTAGGAGACCTCAGGGGTTCGACTCGATGGCCTAATGACTTCCGGTCGGTCGCTTATCTGAGGGTGGTAGCGTGTTACGTTAAAACGACCTAACGATTCACGAATTTTATCAAAACACTGAGACCATTTTTAGCGCATTTTCAGTTGTTGATCACTTGGATTGCTATTTTGTTTTCAGCACTCTAACTCTTGCTACTGGATGTTAGTTTACCGAATCCTTGACAACTGATCATTCTCCTCTGAATCCAAAATGCAGACAAACATCGAAGGATGCAACCAATTGTAGGAAAAAAGGAAAGCAGACCTGTTGACTCCATTTGTGTAGCAGCTATTTTGTTATTTGTGCATTTATTAAATCTACAAAACCTTGTTAGAACTGAAAGAAGGTAGTGAGGGCTCCAAATGAGTCAGTTTGGCGTTTTGATCCTAAAAATAGTTACCAAACATTCCAGTAACGACAAGGTGAGCGAGTGGCTAACATGTCAGAAGCTTCTGGAAGAAGCTACATCACTTTCAGAACTATTGGTTTACTTCTAAGTCTTTTCTGACAAGCAATTTCCTCATGCACTTGGTCAACATGTTATCCTCGAAGTAGGGGCCTAGTTATAGGTATACGTGAGGTACTTAGTGATAAGACTTCGTTGTTACTTAACCACTCACAGAGGATAGGTACTTTGTAGTATGATAGAAATTGGTTTCTTAAGTATAACGCACACAGATTACCTGGTCTAATCCATTTCTCATTTTTGCTTCTGAATCTAATGCCACTTTTTGCAGTGAGCTGGGTGTGGAAACGTTCCCTCCGTCAGGACTTTGTCGCTGACCTTGTGGAAGACTGTTCATGAGTCCTGGCGGTGGTGTGTTCTGAGGACATGACGACGGTATGTTTCGAATGGATTGCTCGGGTTGCTCTTCTTCTGAAAAACAGATTCAACAAGTTGAGTAACCAGAATTATACCAATGATGGAAGCATGAAAATCAGCCGATATTTGCCAAGAGATTGAAAATTTTCATCCTCACTTTACTGCCTACCGACTGTTGCCAGAGAACAGACGCCTCTTCTAATAACTTCCAGTTGCTTATTCGATGTGTTCTACCGTATCAGGCAGCATGAAGTATGCCCCCAATATTCGTGAGACACCATTTTATGAAATATTAACGGTTCTATCTGTGTTTGCTTATAAGGATGTCCTAGGGGGAATTTATCTGCAGAATAAACAAGACAAGCAGAAACTCATCCTACATTCCGAAGGCGAGTACCAGTAAAGAGTTTGGCTGTTTTTAAGATGACATATGCAGATAATTACCAGCTTGAGAGAAACTCTACGAGACTATTCAGAGACAGGTTCAATTTCTCATGGGTTGTCACTCTACATTTTGATGCTACGCTGAGGAACCACTACCGCTCTCGTTTTTTGAATTCAATGGTTTGCTTCGGTATGCACATCGTACGCTTGCTCTGAAAGATAATGTGGTAAGTGAAAATATGCTTTTCTAAATTTGCTGCGATTCTTAAGGTTACGGGGCACAGGTCTTTTACCGAAACGTCACTGACATCATCAACGTCATCATTGTCAGCCGTAATAGCCGCGTACTCGTCGTACAGTGGCTGTAGCTACCGTAGTTCTGTTCACCGATGATCTGGGGGGAGGGATAGTTAACTGCGCATTGCAAGTGGGAGCTGATAAATTGGTGCATAAATCCAGCACTGTCAGTGGGCTGTCAGTGGTTAAGTATACAAGCTTAGCATGGGTTAAACAAAGTAGAACTGAGGTTCGCATAAAAGACTCCTCCTCAATAATGAGCACAACTTTGTCTGTGGATATCATATGGCGCATAGATGAACAACTGTGTGGTCTTCTGAATAGCTGTTTTGAAGCCAACAATAATACTCATACTTCAATATCATTCGCAAAGGAAAGAAAATAATCGAAATCTTTCAGCTGTAGCACCCTTTCAGTGCCTAAATGTCATGCCGCCCGAAGGAAGCACGAGGGCTAGGATACTGCCAGGTTGCCCAAGCCTAGACAGGGAAGTCGAAAGGTAGAGTTCGGGTTCGAACCACGGACCTTCTGGACAGTAGATTAGCGCTCTAACCACTTGAGCCATCTCACCCCCGCAAAGGAAGGAATTATACCGTGATATTTTCTGAGGAATGCTGCGGAGCCTTAACACGATTATTGCACCAGCGCCACCCCCGTCAACAGAAAGAAACTGTAGGTGTCCCATCCGGCAACTATTCAACTATGTGTAATTCAATGAGCGATGCGAAATCAAGAAGCCATCAGCTTATGATGTTCACAACGATGGGAAATTCGTATACTATCAAAATCCACGAGGATAGCCAAAACATGATAATGAAATGACGTAAATAAAAACGACATTTGATGTTTGAGTTGCAGCTGAAAACCCCCCTGTAGCAGGGTGTCATACAAAGTTAGTTATTTTGATATAGTGATAAACTAGTTTCCTTAGCCTAAGTTTACCTAATTTATTTCAACTGGGTAGATCATTACTGTTACATGGTTATTCTACAAAGAAACCAAGAATTTGCCTCACTTGTTCAGCAAAGTCATTCTTTTCAAACGAGGAGCGTGCAGTGAGTGCTTTTTGACAAAGTAAAGTTCAAAAACTTGGTGAATGCCAAAACGCAGACAACCCACAGAAAACCTAACAAAGACTTCGGCTTATTCTAGGATGCAAGGTTGTACTTTGCTTTGTTCGGGCAGCCAAATTTCGGAATTTGGCAAGCAAAGCACTTGTCGAGCAGCCAGCCGGTAGTTGGGGGTCCAAATTAATGGGAAAAAACAGTACAAATTATACCACGTACCTTTAGAATGCAGCGAATTGGTTTCCGACCCGATTGGACTGCAGGGTCGTACATCTGTCTGCAAGAATCAAATGGATTTTCATGTCATCACTCTAAAATATGTTTGAGGGCGTGAATAGTTGTATACCTGTCACCTTTCTGTTCGCAATTAGAAAAGAGTAACTAAGTGAAAAATTCAACCAACAGATTCCCGGGAATCCCACGTAGCCGCATCTGTTATGTGTTAAGTTGGACACCGGTATAGATGCTCTGCATGTTTTTTTGTTGGCCAGGACAATCCAAAAACAGTCCGAATGATTATTTTTGAGACTGAGATTTTTAAATTCCTGTCTTCCATACAATGTGAACATCAAAGTTGTTGAACATTTATCAGGGCTTCAGCTTCAGAAACTCAGTATTTTCTGCACAATTAGTGGAGATTTCCATAACTACTGTCCGTCTCTGTGGGTTAGGAACGATTCCAACTAGTCTTAACCAAGTATCGAATAGTATTTGGGCTAAAAGCCATGCACTTGACAGTTTTTGTGTGGTTATATGGAAGTATTTTGCATGCCGCTGTCTTAACAGCGTCAGTAGAAAAAGGTCCATTCAGACCTGAGGGATGTTTTTTTATGTAACCCTCACACAATTCATTATATTAAGGCTTCTCCAAAACGACCGATGACGTGAAGAAAACGGTCACAAACTTTTGCTCATTATTAAAGCAATAGGTGATGTGACCGATAGGAGCAATAAAATCTTTTCAACTTTAATAGAGGCGATTCCGGAGAGGAAACAAGCCAACTGGTACCACACCTGTGAGGTTTACTTGTCGGTCAGCAATAGAGACAAGAAGAAACCCCATAATTGTTATAGCGGTAAAATGCTCAAGGCAGAGAAAAGGTTGTCGCTCTATGGAGATAGGCATGGACGCGGGTTTTGCTTCACCTGTAGTATGCTCATCTGGGTGATTTGTGGCACCGTAAAGTCACTGGCGTTATTTCCTATTTCAAAAATGAGTATGGCATTTGAAGACGATATTTCAGGTGGCAGTTTTTCGCCGGAAATCGGTGATGTGTAAAAACTAGTCAGCATCAATCTGCTTAAACGCATTGCGTTTCAGTTATCCGAAATATATTACATGTACAAACTCCAAACCTCATCCTTTTTCGCCTAAGTTTAAATCGGCTAATTACATACTGAACACTGTTCGTTAGCCAACGGTGCATCGTTTCACGTACAGTGTGTGAGGGCTCCCCAAATTACACTACGGGTCATACTGACATAACACCCGTTCCCACTCACATGGGAATGAACAGCTTCTGTTTGGAACACACTCAGAGCTATACCCAAAAGTTTGAACTTTGTATGACTTCTACATTTAAAGTCTACCACAAATTCTGGGGATATGGTTTAGAATGAAGGGTTTTGTAACAGTCGTAAAACGAAGAGGCGTGAACCAAAGATCTTATTGATTGTTATCGAGAATTGCGTTCTAATGCGAAAAATGGGCACTGACACCAAACACCATAAAACACCAATCAGTTGTACAAAATACGTATTCTTTGAACTTACTTTCTCACCCTGATCAACACATGGAAAATCATGTAACTTGGATTCAACATCTTCTTGATCTGCTGAAATGTAAGAAAGATGCTGAAGAAGCAAGTGCAGCAGAACGCTCGTGACGTTTAAAAATACTCCTACAACGACTGGAGGCACAGATTTCCAGCAGGAACAGTACGCTTAATCTCATCAACAAACTTGCCTAAAAGTAGTGTATTCCGGGAGATTGTTTCAAACTTCTTCAAAGCGTGTGTAACTCAAGCTGCTCCCAAGATTTAATGACGATAACGGTCATAGAAAATACTCTACATTCTATCCCAAAAGATGACTTGATAAAATGCCTTTCAAGTCTGCGCCGAAGTTTCACCAAATCACTAGTTCACTATGAGGGCCAAACTAACACTCAGTTGGAACATCAAACAAAAATTCGGTGGCTAAGAGATGATCATGGCAAAATGATATTTTTGATGCGCACCGAATACTCAGTGTACGGTGAGCAAAAAAGACGAAGAGCTCAGACCACTCCAAAGCAACAGGAGTGATTGACAGCCTAAATAAGAGCTTAAAAGCAAACACCTGGTCAGACGACTGTTATACTCAGGGACTGATTTTCTAGGCTTTTAGAGGCTATGCCTTCCTGACGAGCGCCGAACAATACGAAACCGGTAGTAAGCAGAACACAACCAGTCGCCCTATAACAAATACTTTAGGGAGGGAATCAAGCTCACAACAGGAGTTTGAGAATATCTGGCTTCTAGATGTATAGAACAGTGTCTCACTTGAAGTTATGCGTTATTCACATCAGCTATTGGACATTTTGCGATCACTGCACCCATATCTTGGAAGCTTTCTAGTTCAAGTGATTTAAAGATTCGCGCGTTTGGCGCTCACGAAACCTGCGTCGCCATGTCGTTTCAGCCAGCGATGGGCAAATGAGGAGACTTCATTTTGAGCCAATATCTTTTTGAAACAGGCTTTCTCTGAATCTTTGAAGGCATTCAAGTCTCCAAGTAAGTACACAGTGAATAACATCCGCAACCCCCATATGAATTGCCCAAAAGTTTTCCCAAAATTGAAAAAATTTAATGATAGGCAACGGAAGCTTTGCTGGCGATATTTCTAAAGTTAGGAGAATATAAATGTGGAATTTGCGAGCGGTTTGATGTTCAGAAAACGCACCGGCAACTCGAATGAATTACAAGCTGGTGAAAGCCCGTTAATCTTGTATAGTGTTTCCTAAACAATTATGTCAACGACTGTAGTATAAAATGCTGTTCCTCCCGTTGCAAGCGTGCAACATTGCTTTGTGAAAACATGTGCGAAGTTACGCGGAAATTTCCTTGGGACAATTCAGGATACGCCAAGTTAATTTTCGTCGATCGAGGAGTCTGATCAAATTCACCGTTGGCGAACTTATTTAAATTATTTCGTGAGCAACACCCAGCTCACAGCTCACAGCTGCTGATTGTCCTCAGAGCCTAATGATTCAAGATGAAAACTTTTCAAAGTTGACTACATTCCCTCACGACCAAATTTTGGTGTTAGATGAATTAGCCCACACTCTGGTTCGCTGTTGGCAAATAGAAAATTATATTTTCATTCCGATCCTGAGTGAGAAGATACATTCTGGTATATGAATTTAAGCAATGTGCCGCAAATCTTGGCGTAGCCGAATGTGTCCTCTGCTAGTGAGCCGCAATCAGAGCAAGACGGAAGCCTACTACTTCTCAGCCTAGACATACTACTTACAATTGTACAGGACAAGGACTATCCAGGAAAACTTTTCAAATCTTGCAGCTAATCATAACTTTTCTTTTTATATTCATCTCTCCGTACGGTTTGCTTACAGTGACACTTGGGAGTAACGAAGGCTGAACATTTGATTCGAAATTAGCCATTGCTACTTCGTTTAAGAGGAGGAATTCAGCCGTCAAGATGAAAGCAAACAGCCAGTTAAATAGATATTTTAGAAAGCTTTGAGAACAGTGACAAGTTTAGGGTATCGCGGGGACTAAACAGAACTCATTACATTCCAACTGGTGCACGACAACTTAGTTTTCTGCTCTTGGAAATTTCCCGGTTTTTTCAAGGCTTTCCCGAGTAGATGACACCAATTTATAAACATGGAATTTTAAAACTAGTGAAAGTGGACATACAGAGTAGTATTGGTGGTACTTGTCGATTAGTTCTGCCTTTTTTACATTCCAAAATTATTTTAAACCAAACAAATCTACAAGGGCTCGGATGTTATAGACCGCCAAACTCAAACTGTACTCGTAAAGTCACTTTCAGCGTAAATAGTCAGGAATCATCGGTGACTTACGTTTAGATACAGACGAAATTTCTGAAGATGAAGTGATTTTTCGCCGTAGGTCATATTTCAAATTTGTAACCAATTCCGGTTTGTGAACTTGCGCTTTCGTGTTGGAAGCCTTTGCAATTTCCAGAAGTGTACGTGGGGGCGACACTGTGGTTTGGCGTGCAAAGGTCTCGTTCTGCTGATTGGAAGTGCTAGGAAGTTGAATCGAAGAATTATTTACGGAATCTGTTATCAGTTCCAGCCCTTCCTGTTCACTTCCAGCCACTTCACCACGAAAACCCTGGTTTCGTGCAGAGTTGTCACTATCCTCGCTGTCACTGATGAACATGTCAAAAGTATCATTGTTTCCATTATCTGTGTTTTGGATAACAATTTTCGGGACATATTTCCTATCTACTGCTGTTCTACTTGGGGGAGAAATTGGTGTCATGCCCGCACTGGGAGTGTCAGATGATTTGCCGCTTCTCGATATGTTTCCCATTGGCCCCGTAGAATCGTTTTGAGGGACAGATGCGCCATTCAAACCTTTAGGAGAAAGTGTGGAAGACCTTCTGTATGGTTGCATTGATTGTATAACAGCTGTCCGACATTCATCGTGCCGATGCACTTGTGCTAGGTCAATTGCATTCCATCCTGTGGTATAGGAGATAAAGGTGCAATTCTGCTTAACTGGAGGCACTTCAACTTGTTAACAAAAATATCACCCCTGTGAGTCTCAGTATATGTGTCAGATACAAAAGTTTGTACTAGGGATTAAAACTGTTGTAATAATTGTATATAACCAGAAAAAATTACCACGACAATTGTCTCCACGACGAGGTCTCTCCACCTTGTCTGTAGCTCCATGTCCACATTCCTTCATCATTATCTTTCCCCCGTAACGGAACCTCTCTATATGAAACCGATCTTTACCACCCAGGAGTTTGTACTGCACACAAATAACTTTCACAGCAGTAGTGCTATCGATGTGTTTGTTATGTAGACGCATAATTTTTACTACCGGAGAAATCAGCAGGCAGCAAGCAGGACCAATTAGTAAAGGGCGGAAAGCAGGAAAAAAAATTCCAAGCTAGTTCTACGAAGAATAGTTCGACAATCATCAGTGCACTGCAATGTACAGGGGGCAGATGCGTGTCATATGCAAAGGAAGGGTTCACACCGGCCACATTTAGAATCCTCTTATTTGGTTCCCTGTCTCTCTGAAAATCCGCAAAATGACCACATTTTGGTTTCCACTATCGAGATAACTTTGAAAATGAATTCCCTATTATTCAAAGATGTCGTTCGTTATGGCGAAAAGCGAAATGTGCGCAAAGGTACGAGCATCTTAGTTTGTTAATTTCAATTCACTAAAAGACAATCTAATCAAATGATTCCGACATTCCGGGTCCAGTAGTTGAGTGAGGCGCCTCACGTTTCGCCTACTGAAACGACCCACGAGCGTCTTCTAGGATTAGTCAATGTTTATAATTTAACGGGTAGCGTGTTTGAAATTCATTCGAAAACTTACTTGAATGCTTACACTTACCATCCTCATCCCTGACATCTAACTCAGCTCCAGCTCGCAGAAGCAGTTCGACAGCGGGGAGATGACCAACGATACAAGCCAACATTATTGGGGTACTGAAGTAGTAGAATCAAACACGAAACAAATATTTGCCTTTTGGAGACCAAGCAGCAGTGATGTGTACACATCAATTATAGGTGTTTGATCTAGTCAATGAACTGGAGGCGGCGGTGTTACACTATGGGGCAAAGAAAAGTTTGGTTCGTTCGCAGGAAAAATTAGTCGAGAATGATGAAAATATCGGCGCATGTTTGGCATACCTGTCCTACATGAAATCGTATGAGATATTTTCTCAGTGGTGGTCCTGTTGGCTTTGTACTCACCTACAATCAACCTGGCTCGCTTTAACAATTGGTTTTACTTCTTGTTCCACTTGTTGGTCAACAAATCAGGTTCGTTCTGAGAGAGTAGATATTATGGTTTGGTGCGATAAACAGAAACACACAACAGTCCCTCGATTTAGGAAGGAAAATTTGTTACCTGTCTAACTAGCCTCGTGAATAGATGGACAACTAAAACGTAGAGTTTTTGCCGGTATTAAAACCCTGGTTGACGCTGCAATGCTCGAGAAAACCGAAAAGTTAATTGCCTTTATTTCTCAACGATCTAAGCCTTCGGATTGCCACCACCGAGTGGCTGCTTTGCGACATAGCTGATGCTTCGAGAAGGAAAATGAACATACTGTCGTTCATCCTGCATTGGTGAATCTACTCATCACTCAAAGTTTTCGTCAACTTCCAAGCGCTTCTCTTGACGTGAAAAATAAAACGCTGCCTGTAGGGGAAATATTTTGACATAAATGTGGGAGGCAAAATTTTTCTTAGTTAAACACGTTTGCGTGCAAATATTTTTGTATTGATCATGAGCGTATGAGAGATGCACAAAATAAAGAAGTATTGAGTGCGTATTAAACAAAGAGCCGTGTTTAACTACTCCTATGGATATTGCTTGACTGTGAAGTTCGATCTTGGACTAGCTAAACGAAGAAAGATGGTTTATTGTACAAACCTTCATCACAAGATAACGACGGAGAAGTGATAGATGTTTTTACTAGAAATTACCGTTATTTCAAACCTGAAAGTTTTCTTTCTGATTGCTAGTGCAAACTAGTCTCTGGACGTCAGAACGTGACAAAAGGCTTGCGAGTTTTTTTTGCTCTAGCGCAGCAGAAGAGCGCTCAGGTGGCAGTTACTCATTTTTTATGTGATTATACCTCATCAGGGTTGAATGTGGCTCAACATTTTGCCTTGGTTAGGGTATTTACTTTGTGATTTCTCGCACACTATTTTTCAGCAAAAATACTGGTGTCGTCAAAATGTCTGGTTATGGAATGTTGTCCTTCAAGTATTCTGTTTACTTTTGAACAAATTTACAGGTAGCTTGCTTGGAGATCTCATTGGAGGATAATATTTTTCGTTCAAAATAACCATAAGGCCGCTTACCGTCCATCGCAATCCAAGCAGTTGACATTGGCATTGCACTCCAATAAAAATGTAACCATTGCTGTATCCCGGTTGTTGACTGCCAGATGAAGGGCTGTTCTCCCGCTCTGAAAAACAGTCATTTTGTCATCGGCTAAATAAAAATCCTTTCGGAATCTCTGTCTTCCGGTAGACATACTTGATTAGTTGGTTGCAATCAGCGCTGATGGTGGGATAAGTATTACTTTAAAGTCATTAACAAAACCAAAGGCCGTACACTTCTCAGCATGTCGCGTTTCTATCCATATTTGTAAACTTTTGACGACACTAGGTTGGCTCCAATTTTTAACAGATTTATTTATGTAAAAAAAGCCGGATTGCTCAATAAACGCTGAATAATCTTATGCTTTTGGCAGTAATAGCTTTTTACCTGGGATTATCCTTCACAATTGGAGCATCTGTGACAAACCTCCAAAAAATCTCTGTCACCACCTAAATGTTTGCAAAGTTTGTAAATCCGTTTTACAATATTACAAATAAGGTATCAGAATTAACCTGGTGATCGGCATATCTCGCTAGCGTTTCGTGAAGCCAGGGGGAAGGGTAAACAAGCGAACTCTTGTCAAATGCGTGAACCCTGCCAGTTTCAGTCGGATTTCTTCGTTGTATTTCCTGATTTACTTGATGTGTGCTTTCATGTGAAACACAAGTCACAGAGGACAAGACGCGGTGAGAATGTTGGCATTTAGTTTGGAATTTCAAAGGTACTCAACTAAGTACACTAGGGAATGTTGCTTTAAAAACTGGTTAGTGATGAATAAGAAAGCCTAAATGACGTATCTAGCTACGGACTAACAATAGACAAGTATTTCAGCGACGATATTTTAGGGTAGAACACACAGTAACTTTGTGTGGTGAGTGATTGCTTGGCTCCCTTTCTTTTTATGCTGCAGCTTAAAGATCAAACCAAACGTCTATGCGCCGATCACGCTGGGTAAATGGAAAATAAAAACGCAGCAATACAAAGAAAGATCATCGCGGTTGAGCAACTAGTTTTGTCAAGTAAGCCACTTGTGACTCGAAAATTTAGGTTTGCCGTTAATAAAACAGAGCTCCGTGTTAACTTTGAGTGACCCATTTGTTGCTCCTTGGCACTCTACCATATGCTTGCTCAGAGCGATATGTGGTAATTGTGATGTTTACTCTTTCGTATAGTCTGATTGCCGTACTCTCAGATGCTAAGCTCTGATTTCGGTCATCCGCAAAATAGTGATTGCTACTGCTCATTAAATGTTTTTTGTATACCTCAGTTTGTATCCTAGTGGTTGAATCGAGTTTCTACAAAAGTGAGTCTGCAATAAAGAGCACGTTTTTTTATTTTTGCTGTTCGTTGTCTCCATTTTTTCTAATTTTTCTGCTATATGCTTTGTTGCTCCGTCCTTCCTCATTTATCCGGTAAAAAAATTCCATTGTTATAACACGGAAGTAGGCATGTGTACACTGACATTATCGATGACGTCATTGACCCAACAAATACTATTTTGAACCTGAGTTGTACCTGACTTACATAAGTCCAAACTATAGAGCCGTTAAGTGCTCTAGAAGTATGAGAAGCTTTGTGGTTTCTTTTCAAAATTGCCTGTACTTTCTGTGTGCGTCTCCTAACAATGCATCAAAGGTCTGTCAAAGACGGATAAGTATGAAACCGGAAAATGCATTGTTTCGCGCAATATACTACAGTCCGTCAACGTGAAAGAAGGACCATTACACAGTTAGTCTGCTAAAATGAGTGGTAGGTCATGTTATTACATCCTGCGGTGCAGATGACTGAATAGACGTCTACAACCCTTAGCATCCTCCTCAATTCCATGTACGGACTACGTCCCTAGTTGAGGAATCTTTAGCTAAATATGCTGGCAGTTTTGTAGCAGAAGAGGAACTCTCTGCCTGTCTGTGTCCGTATTGGCACATCAGTTTAGCAAGTTTCAGTAAGCAGTGGTAGACTTGACGCATAATGCAGCTTTAACAGCCCCGTAAGGGGATTCCTGTAGGTCAACAAAAATATTTCTCAAAGTCGATTTTCTGACCACCGGGCTACTGAGCAAGTCCCTCGGAGAGTGATTTCAACTGCCGTCTCGAAATATATAGGCAGGTGGTTTACCGCCTTGAGCAGAAAATTTAGTTAGGAACCATAATGTCACGAAAGCATCTGTGAAAGATCAACCCCGATGCGTTTAGCTCGAGCAGTGGAAATAAGACCTGTTTAGTTGTACGACAACTGAAGTCTCAGAACCATAAAACGTGTAGGTTCGTGTCGGCAAATCCGTAAAAAGGCTATTTGAAGACAAGTTTAGTCTGCAACCTTGCACCAATTCACATTACCGCAGTAAATTCACCGGTTTACACACATTCGCTGGATTAATCCATTTTATTCAACAACCCAGAACATGGGAGAAATATTTTTCCCACACGGACTTTCTTCAGCGTTTTGCCCTCGGTAAACCGCTTCGCAAATACTTACCGGGAAAAAATCACTGACTGATATCGCCAATTTCCTAAACTTTTGATAGCCTTACTAATCCTTTTTCTTTAGGAAGTAGTTGAATAGAGGAATTAGTTCCTCAGATACTTGGAGCGCTCTCCGAGCCGGCTGTACACTTGGTATAGAAGACCTCCTCTTCTGATACCCGGTTAACGGAACTTTCTTGTAAAAATCCCTCCCATCTTCGCATAACGTGTTTCTGTAATAGTCAGAGATTGGGGTGTGGTCACATCTACTTCAGGTGCGTTGTTGCAAGTGGGTATCGATCCGTCTTCCTAGTTGTCCGGATACGAAGCCCGTCGCGCAACCTGTGAACACTGTAATTAAAGTCCAGAGCAACAAAAGCCACTAACCTAAATGTCAGAGAAAAAGAAAAGGTTGGAAGTGGTGACGTCTCTACACCCTCTCACATATGGTGTGCCCACTTTGTTTCTCTTTTGTTACCACAGCGTGTGGGAAATTTTCCTCGCCACTTACCACTGACCTGTTTGACTTTGCTTCCTGTTTCTTTCAGAAGGCTGAAACTACCAACCCCTTATAATTGGAGATTGTTTCCCAACTCTGACCCCGAACTGCCTTTGAAGTGTCGTTCAATGTTTGGTCACGTGGGCCCCATGTAACTGCTGGTTTGTCTTGCTTCGGTATGTACTTAGTTCGTACAAAATAAAAGGTGCTGTTCTAAGGTATTCATCCTTCTCTAATTTGCAAGCATGAATTGTGCCCCTCGGTGATCAAACCAATCTTTTATACTTACGAAATCTGAACAGCTTTCACGCAATGTCTTTTTTGCGTGCGTACAATGGAATTTAATGGCAACAGGGGCAACTCTATGTGTGTGTGTGTTGTCTCTCCATTATCATCAGGGAAAAAACTGTACACTTAATAGAATGAAAAAAGACCTACCGAGTTTTGTACGTCAACCGAAATGCCCGACATCAGTAGTTTGCGTGTTATCTGAATGTGGCCTGATTGTGCGGCCTGATGGAGTGCATTGTCTCCATTTGCATCAACGATCAGCAAGTCCGCTCTGTATGCAATCAGGAGTTCCACACAAGCATAACTTTTTGCCTCTATCGCTTTCATCAGTGGGGTGTGTTGGTTACTATCCAGTACGTTTAATTTC
Organism: Opisthorchis viverrini; assembly: GCF_000715545.1. Classification (NCBI taxonomy): domain Eukaryota; kingdom Metazoa; phylum Platyhelminthes; class Trematoda; order Opisthorchiida; family Opisthorchiidae; genus Opisthorchis; species Opisthorchis viverrini. The sequence goes on along the minus strand of NW_008751659.1, from coordinate 1,865,720 downwards.
GCGTTAAACTCCAACAGCTCTTTCGTGATCTCAACATTACCCTTGGCGCAAGCCAAATGTAGTGGTGTCCTGTACTCGATTTTAAAGGGCAGTTGTGAATTTACCTGTTTTCTGAGTCACACGTCATCGGTTCCCTGCGCACTAGCAAACAAACTTTCTTTATATCGCCATTCCACACAGCTTTGTGGAGCTTTCCCCACTCTTTTTCCTGAACAGAAGAATACCCTCGAATTGTGGCGCTAGTGTTTTGCGAAGCATCTGCACTTCCAACTGAATCAGAAGGGCTTCCACTACGTGAACGTTTGCCTTTGTGGAGACGCGACAACAGGCGTTTCATCTTCATTAATTCAAATGAGCGGGCATTTTGCAGCGTCCTGTTATCTGTATGTTGATTAACATAAACAAATCTGAACATAGGTGACAAACAGCGAGGGTAAGTGGGAGTAGCTTTCATAAAAGACGGCATATAGAATAACCATACTCAAAGAACAGAATAATAGGGTGGCTGTCGAACGCTTGCTTTACGCTATGATCATACATGAAGCGGCTCGATTTTCGTCGAATGCAATCTATTTTCGGAAAGTAAGACTCACGGATTCACGGATTGATACACACAATCGAGGATTTGGCAACGTTTCCCGGGTCGGTTTTGTTCTTGTCGTTCAGCGGCTGTCGTTCACCTGAAGGGCACTAGTGAAAAAAGTGTGCAGCATTGCTCTTTATGTTCTCAGCGCGGGGCAGTATGCTCGCCAGCTGGAGGATTCGCATAAATAAATGTCTAGTAGTGCTTTAAACTGGGTTCTAGAAGGAGCGTGAACAACCGTCGGAGGAGGGTCATTCCACGAACCTACACGAAATGTGAAAAAATGTTGTCTGATGAATGTGTGTTCTGAGCTTGAAATTTTTCTCACTATGTCCCCGCCATGTGTTTGCTGGGTCAACAGTGAAAAAACTGTTGGTCAAGCTCTGTACAAACAGGGCATATGCGAGAATTGGGTCCCCTCGGAGGTGACAACACTCCAGGGGAAGGAGATTAAGCATCGCGAGACGCGGTTCGTAGTCCACGGATTTGAGTTCGGCAACCATTTAAGTAGCAGCAGCTGGACACGCTCAATGAGAATGACCTCTTTCGTGCGTCCTAAGGAGACAACTCGGTTGGTGTATTCCGAGAGCGGTCTGACGTAGGCGCAATGGGGTATTTGGAAGTCAATGCGAGTAATAAGGGAGAAGGTGCGTCGGATCATCCGTAAAATGGCGAATGCTTTTTGGGCCGACTTCACATGGTGCAGTGAGAAGGACAAGCTTAAGGGGACCCAGATACCAAACCCTTTTTGGCATCCATCCTCATGGTGTTTTCTGGTCCTTTCTCACCATGCATAACAAAGGCATTCTCTGAGTCTCCTCCAAATGATATATGGGCACGTTTTTCGCCATTTAGAGGAAGGTGCCAGTCCAACGACCACTGCTCTGCAGCGTCTATATCCATTTGGAGGGCACTGGCATTGGAACTCCAGGATTTCATGTTGCCCGCAGAAAGTGGACACGGGTTGCAAGAACGTCTGGAAGGTCGCTGACGTAGATCAGATACAGCAGAGGTCCCAGGACGGATCCTTGAGGAACTCCAATGGAGACTGGCGCCGGGGAAGGGTAGGTCGAGCTTATTCTCACTCGGAATGATCTGTCTGATAGAAACGCCTTGATCCAGTCGAAGAATATGGGATCCAGTATGGGTATTTCGTCCTTGGCTTGGGTTAAGCTGTCCATAATCGCGAGCTTGTTTGTCACGAAAGAGCGGCTCGGGAGATATAAGGTTGCTGGAAGTAAGGTAATCTAGGTCGGCTCGCTTCAGAATGCGTTCCATCGCCTTGCACGGTAAGCTAGTGTGGCTTAGAGGCCTTCAGCTGCAGGTGATAATCGGTCGCCAGTCTTGTAGATTGGTGAGACAATCGTTTCCTTCCAAGCAAAGGGAAGGCGGCCTTCGTCACGAAACTGACAAAACAACAGGTATAAATTATTTGCCAGGATCCTTGGATGAACCCCGTCGGGCCCCAACGCGCAGAATGGGTTGATCTTGTGCAAAAGTTGACAAATGTCCTCCACCGTGAAGAGCGACTCGCTTAGAGGCTGTACGTATATCCTCCTTGACAAGAGTGGATGTGACGAGCACGCTGGGGCTGAGTTTAGACACGCATAGTGTTCTCTGTAAACCTTAGATATTACTGTTAGATCACTCGTGAGTTCTCCGTTTTCAAAGTATAACTTCGTAATCAGGATCATCCACGTCAAACGCACCTTCCTGCTGATACTCTGTATGGGGAAT
>NW_008751659.1:1809151-1860580 GCF_000715545.1 Opisthorchis viverrini | reverse complement strand
TCTTTTTCCTGAACAGAAGAATACCCTCGAATTGTGGCGCTAGTGTTTTGCGAAGCATCTGCACTTCCAACTGAATCAGAAGGGCTTCCACTACGTGAACGTTTGCCTTTGTGGAGACGCGACAACAGGCGTTTCATCTTCATTAATTCAAATGAGCGGGCATTTTGCAGCGTCCTGTTATCTGTATGTTGATTAACATAAACAAATCTGAACATAGGTGACAAACAGCGAGGGTAAGTGGGAGTAGCTTTCATAAAAGACGGCATATAGAATAACCATACTCAAAGAACAGAATAATAGGGTGGCTGTCGAACGCTTGCTTTACGCTATGATCATACATGAAGCGGCTCGATTTTCGTCGAATGCAATCTATTTTCGGAAAGTAAGACTCACGGATTCACGGATTGATACACACAATCGAGGATTTGGCAACGTTTCCCGGGTCGGTTTTGTTCTTGTCGTTCAGCGGCTGTCGTTCACCTGAAGGGCACTAGTGAAAAAAGTGTGCAGCATTGCTCTTTATGTTCTCAGCGCGGGGCAGTATGCTCGCCAGCTGGAGGATTCGCATAAATAAATGTCTAGTAGTGCTTTAAACTGGGTTCTAGAAGGAGCGTGAACAACCGTCGGAGGAGGGTCATTCCACGAACCTACACGAAATGTGAAAAAATGTTGTCTGATGAATGTGTGTTCTGAGCTTGAAATTTTTCTCACTATGTCCCCGCCATGTGTTTGCTGGGTCAACAGTGAAAAAACTGTTGGTCAAGCTCTGTACAAACAGGGCATATGCGAGAATTGGGTCCCCTCGGAGGTGACAACACTCCAGGGGAAGGAGATTAAGCATCGCGAGACGCGGTTCGTAGTCCACGGATTTGAGTTCGGCAACCATTTAAGTAGCAGCAGCTGGACACGCTCAATGAGAATGACCTCTTTCGTGCGTCCTAAGGAGACAACTCGGTTGGTGTATTCCGAGAGCGGTCTGACGTAGGCGCAATGGGGTATTTGGAAGTCAATGCGAGTAATAAGGGAGAAGGTGCGTCGGATCATCCGTAAAATGGCGAATGCTTTTTGGGCCGACTTCACATGGTGCAGTGAGAAGGACAAGCTTAAGGGGACCCAGATACCAAACCCTTTTTGGCATCCATCCTCATGGTGTTTTCTGGTCCTTTCTCACCATGCATAACAAAGGCATTCTCTGAGTCTCCTCCAAATGATATATGGGCACGTTTTTCGCCATTTAGAGGAAGGTGCCAGTCCAACGACCACTGCTCTGCAGCGTCTATATCCATTTGGAGGGCACTGGCATTGGAACTCCAGGATTTCATGTTGCCCGCAGAAAGTGGACACGGGTTGCAAGAACGTCTGGAAGGTCGCTGACGTAGATCAGATACAGCAGAGGTCCCAGGACGGATCCTTGAGGAACTCCAATGGAGACTGGCGCCGGGGAAGGGTAGGTCGAGCTTATTCTCACTCGGAATGATCTGTCTGATAGAAACGCCTTGATCCAGTCGAAGAATATGGGATCCAGTATGGGTATTTCGTCCTTGGCTTGGGTTAAGCTGTCCATAATCGCGAGCTTGTTTGTCACGAAAGAGCGGCTCGGGAGATATAAGGTTGCTGGAAGTAAGGTAATCTAGGTCGGCTCGCTTCAGAATGCGTTCCATCGCCTTGCACGGTAAGCTAGTGTGGCTTAGAGGCCTTCAGCTGCAGGTGATAATCGGTCGCCAGTCTTGTAGATTGGTGAGACAATCGTTTCCTTCCAAGCAAAGGGAAGGCGGCCTTCGTCACGAAACTGACAAAACAACAGGTATAAATTATTTGCCAGGATCCTTGGATGAACCCCGTCGGGCCCCAACGCGCAGAATGGGTTGATCTTGTGCAAAAGTTGACAAATGTCCTCCACCGTGAAGAGCGACTCGCTTAGAGGCTGTACGTATATCCTCCTTGACAAGAGTGGATGTGACGAGCACGCTGGGGCTGAGTTTAGACACGCATAGTGTTCTCTGTAAACCTTAGATATTACTGTTAGATCACTCGTGAGTTCTCCGTTTTCAAAGTATAACTTCGTAATCAGGATCATCCACGTCAAACGCACCTTCCTGTTGATACTCTGTATGGGGAATTTGTTTAAGTGAGTAGTTCTCCAAGATCCTCCACATATAATTGCAAAAAACTACCTAATGGAATTGATGCGGCGTAGAGTATTCGCACAATTGAATTGATCTCTCGAAGGCCACGGCATTTTCAGGCTTGCCACTTCAAATTGTAGAACGTCTACGTATAATGCGTATGTTTCTGTATCATGGCAAATTATCTATCACTGCGATTTGTTGTGTGAGCGAATCCTCAAGGTCAATAAACACTACCGAACACTCCGAATACGTTGCCTAATGTGATAGGAAATCTTGAATTGTGGAAAACGCTGGCCTACTTACAATCGACGGAACCTTCTGATAGTTTTCCAGCCCAAATGATTGCGTGGACATCCTAAAACCTGCGCGGCTTTGTGGATGCAAAATAGGCAGAAGCGCGTTACTGCAAACAAATTTTGTCCGATGATTGCCATTTGCAGTTGAAATTACGTAGTCCATGTTCATTATCGGCAAAAGGTCGTGCAAGTTTTTTGGTAAACAGAAGATTTTTTCATTTAGGTTGCGAATTATGCTAGGAAGATCTCGACACTGATCGACTTGTCACATGGATTAAATGTGGATCGTGGTGGAAGGCTGAACGAACCCAGCTGAGTCACCTGACTAAAATGCGGCCAGGGGCTGGAGCGGGCCAATCATTCTTTATCGAAGAAAAGGCTCAAAATGTTCAAATTATTTAGATGTACTGATCGTGTTGATGAGTACATATGTCCATGATCGCATGATCATACCAGACGGTATGCCACACACAAGTTGAGACTATACATTATAATTATTTTTCTTTCGGGAGGCACATGATCTTTTTCGTCGGGGGGTATTCATTTGACGGTTGACGTCCTGGAATGAAAAGAGGATATAGTTAAGGTTGTCGAACTATCACCGTAAGGAAGGCGGCCGACAAGCGCTAGGGCTACTTACCTCAAAATGCATTTGAGTGGCTGTGATGTCGTAGGCGCATGTTCACACAACGCTATTTTCAGCGGCTATTCCACATGGCTAATTGCTGCATCGTTCAAGAAACACAAGACTTCATGAGATGCATGGGGTCTCATTAACAGGTGAACTTTTTGGTGCTGATGGGTCACATGAAATCATCTTCATCTCTTTCATCTAGCTGGCGCTCTACAGTATTAGTCGTAGTTGTCAGGTGTTTATCGCGGCTGTCGGGTATTTCCTCCTTGGACCCGAAAACACGGATAAACACAAACTTCTGGGGCACAACGTCGTGGGATTCTGTGCTTCGACCCAGGTCAACATCATAGGACGCCGTCTTTGTGGACAGAGTAGCAAGCACACCTTTGCGTTTTCTGGATGGGCCGATGGCCAAGAACCAGAAGTAATCCTTTTCATGTAGACTAATCTTTGGGACAAGCCTGAAGAGCATCACCACACAGCGGGCAAGGTTCGCAATCACAAAAAACGACGTGATAAGATACGCGACCCGTTGCACATCAGTTGTCACTAGTGGTAGTCAACCCAATATAGAGTCCATGAAATCCCAAGTCTGTGTCCCCAGACCACCATCTGGATTGAGGTGCAATACACTCGATGACCAACGGCAGGCCATCAGATCCAGAAACTGAGCCTTGGCACAACAGGATTTGTCCCTGAACAATCAATTGCTCAAATATGGCTATGGTCTTCCTGGGTTCAAGCCGCTAAAGCTTATCCATCACTCGGTTCGGTCGTTTACGAAGGCCGTCAAAAGCTGCCGGCGGTCGTTTGAGAACAAGTGTAAAGGGTTCATTTTTCCCGGTAGCTTGGAATCCGACAACCATCGAAGGTGGACGGGAAGCAAGCTAAGAAAAAATCTATGAAGAGTACTTCTTACTGCTTCGAACGTACTGATCTCTAAATGCAGAGAAAGGGTGTATGCTGGAGAGTCACGTCGCCTGGTAGAAAGGACATGTGCATTCTCCAGCATGAGTGTCAACCAGCTGGGTGCGCCTGGGTGTTTCTACCACAAACTATCATTTAAGTAACGCAGGTTATTCTTAATTTGTTTTTTCTAACACTATCATGGCTCAGCTGCGGCTGTTGCGGCCCCATTTGTCTCAAAACGAGAGCAATTACACACGTGGTTAATGGACTGATGGCTTTTCGGATATGATAGTAGAAAAGCATCACGTCGAAGCCAACCATGACTCTTGCGTCAAGCATTTGCGCCGCCAACTTGTCCATCACAAAAGTCTTAACTGTACAATTTTCGCCCAGTATTTCGTTGGATAAGTCGAGCAGCTTAGGCATGAAAGAAAATTGTTAGCTCGGTTCCTGCGACGTCTGCTATCGAGGTGTACAGCTTGTATCTACAGGCTGAATACTGAGTGCTTTAAAAATGCTTACCCGAAGTGTTTTTTTCTTGCGTTCCGTCTTCATTCCTCACATCTGGAAAGCGTCGGAACAACGCTGTCTGCTGCAATCGGGAGAAGCATATGTGGCTATAGTGACCTTCTGGCTGCCACAGAAGCACGTGTCCGGTCTCCCGAAATTTTACCTGGACCTGCCACAATAAAACCTAACTATGCGGCACCTACTCAACAGAGCCGGTCAACACCTGCTGCGGTAGTTGTGTATGTTCTCAGTGGTAAGGATATTACCGAATTCATTGGCCACAAACTACCGCACCTCAAGAAACAGCGTTCTATATTTCTGAAGGGCATTGTAGGTGCCCATTTCGTTTTCGGTTAGATGTCGATTTGCCGGAAGCCAATCTTACAGAAACTTTGACAACTTATGGCTGTGCTCAAGAAAATGAGAGGTGGCTGCTATTTGGGTCTTTTGCCTCCGTTGACAAAACCGCACTAGACAGTCAGTAGTGCGCGTACTGATTTTTCTTAGCGAAAACGCTCAACTTACCAGCTTCTCCGGATTCCCCGACTTCCCGTTGGTCTTGGAAGTCACCTGCTGAATTTGTAGTACACTCATTCGTAACGCAAAGCAGCGTTGCTACTTTGATTACTGGATGAACGCACAAATATAACATAGTTATCCTTCGTGTATTGACTTAAGTCTTCTGAAATGCCCCGAATGCTCAAAAGGATAGAGCTCCAAAATTATCAACGAACGCTTGCGAATCCATTGTTGGAGTCATGGCACAGCAACTTCAAAGTCGAGTGTGCGCTAAAAATGTTTGAAGGAGATTAATTAAAACAAATTGCAAAATAGTTAAGCAGATGAAACGAGTTCTGGATGGAGCACATATGCAAAGAAATGAAACATTTTGACATAAAAGTTTTCATTTCACCCACAAGGGTCTTTCAGAAAAATGCATTGTGCATCCAAGGCGCAGCATTGCCATGTCCAAAATGCACATCCAAAATTTCTCTGAAACCGTGGTTGGAAAAATGGATCGCCATGTACGGCCAGATTTCAGTGGCTTTGAAAGACTTACCCGAATTGGTTTGTTGCATAGCACTGATTCAGTTAGCAAAATTTCGAATTCATTGATGGTCACCGATTCGCTTTTTATACCTGTGCATGAGAATTAAAAGGATATCAAACATAAGCGTAACTTAGTGTTCTGCGACGTTTGATGAGATTGAGATGGCACCTATAGAATATACCATGTATATTCCACCCAGGCAAATACGTTTGTAACGTTTGTAAGTTGTCTTCTACACAGATGTACGAGATGAGATGAGTTCGTCCAGGAAACTTCACCGCAAAAACGATTTTTGGGAATCTCCTCTTCCATTCAGTATAACAATGTGTATAACAATGTGTAGCGGTGACGATAATATGATCTCTGTGGATGATTTGAATTTCCACGCATGCAGGACTAGCCAGCCTTATGGGCCATTTGCATGTGAATGCCAGATATCTTCCCGATTGGAAATAATGACGCTCCTTAGATGGAGTGCGCCACGAATCCCAACTACATTGAGGAGAAATGGCAAACCATTGCTGGTCATCGCGAAAGATGCACGCGGTGTTTCCTAACTTGGCAGCTTATTGCTAGCCCCGTGCCTATGTCCGACGCTGATTGTAAATCCTCAAACCTGGATAGTAGCCTGATCCAAAAGCCAACTACAGTCCTTTATACTCACAAGTCCACCTGTCATCCCACGCCTGATGAAACGCAACCGTCTCTGGCTAATTATGTGTTTATATTATTCGGTCGCATCCGTAGAAACGTAAAAAAATGGTCACTCTGATCCTCATTCTTAGGAAGCCATGTTTATACAATAAGGATAATGATGATGTATAGGTAATTATGTACACTAAGCAAAATTTTTCAGACCTCTTATTTGCACGAAGACAACCGGACTACAGTGTCGAAAATGAAAGGTACATCTGTGCACCGGTGTTGTGACGTCAAGATCTAATGATCAGGTAGTCGTAAAATAAATTGTTATAGAAGTGATCCCTAGAATTCAGGGACCTAAAGCGTTCTCAAAAGTGTATCCATGAACGTAGCCGCAATGACGACTTAATGAATGGGCGGGTACTTGGTGTCAAATCCGCTCCTTTGTGACATTAAATCCGAACGACACTCCAATTCTGCTTGCCGCCAATTTACCATGTAAACATTGTAAACATCCCATACTCAACCGAGATGGCACTCTCGTGGCTCCATTCTTGGACATAGCTTGCATTTGCAAACCGGCTTTTTTTTATATTCAGCCATTTTCACGCTACCCTGAGGTTATTTTCCATGCCTATTATATGGGTTTGTGCCTCATCTGACTCCTCACTCATGTCAACGCACAGCCACCCATCCTCACACAAAGCATCATGTCAGAAATATCCGAACACATAGGCGGCTTAAACACTGAGTCCGGTTAAGACTCAACCAGAGACTGTAATATTTACTGTATGTCATTGCTCCCAGAAAATCTTCCGTCAACCCACATCCAACCGCCATACACGGCCATATCGCTATAAATGCCGTCCTTTTACCCTAAGCGGTCGAACCATTTTATCAATTTCCTGACTCGAATAATTGGCTCATCAATAGAGCTATCAATAATTTCAATAACATTCGCGGAAATTTAAAAGGAAGCAGCTCCCCTTGAAAGCCAGTGTCAAGATTGTCACGGTGTGGCGTTTATCCCAGGAGTTATCCCATGAATCCAAATCATAGCAAATCACAAATCAATCACACAAATCACATGCTGTCTTATGTGTAAGTTGACAGATATAGAATTCACAGGGTGTGATGCGTTTCGCGCTATTCGTTTCACAATGCCATTAGCCTCACGCTGAGGTCACCCCATCCTACATACATTCAACACGATCAAGCACCTCACGTTTTACCCCGGTGGCCTCTAGCTGTATGCTGTGAATATCTAATACTTCTAGACTCACCCTGATTTTAGGATCTCTCCCGCGCAGCACATAATATTAGAGAGACGTTCATATTCCTAGCCAGTTTTCTAATGTTCACCGTTGCCGTTAACTGATAACTAAAGTTCCATTTTCTAGAGGAGCAGAACAGAACGATCCCAAAAACTATCCATAGTGGCGTTTTAGCCTTTTATTCCTCACTAGAGCTCTGAAACACATGATTATACTGCCTCTTCAGATGCGTGCAAGCTAAACTCCCGGTAACACTGAGTAGCTTCAAAGGAACGTACGCCTCAAACATAGTCTTGGAGACCGTAAGCCCACACATCTACTCTTTCTACGCAGATTCGTGGGCTACTACATAACGGGCTCTAAAATTGGCGACATAAAATGTAGCATATAGTCAAGCCGGTTTGCAGAGACCACAGTCTGTCATTTCCTACGATTTCCACCGGAACGTCAGTCACCGCTTTTTTAAATCAGGCCTTTCTACGTTAGCTAGAAATTGTGACCAGGCCTAGCTGCCTGCTATTGCGAGCCGCGGTCCACCGGCGAAAAATCTTTCTGCGCCCTCAATGGCTCTAAGAACATCCTTGTTGGTCTTAGTGTCACGATTCTTTGAACAATATGAGCCTTTGTTTACTCTTCTTTTCAGTCTAAGACTTTAAATATAATTGGATTACTGTTCCGATTAGATATCAGTGAGGCATCAGTGTTAAAACTGCCATTGCGATCTATGATGGTGACGATGATGATGGGCTGGCTGGTTGAGAATTCAAAAGTGTCAGTTTACAAACCCAAGCACCGGAGCCGATAATCTGTGTCCAACAAAGGATGTCGAGTTGATGAGAATGTTACTGTGGTTCGGTATGTCCTAATTACGGGTGATGTTAAACACGACATGGCTGCTGGTTCAATGAAGATAAAGGGTACCAGTGAGAGGTGCGTAAGTCTCAGTTTAGGATTTAGTGCCCTATAGATAAAGCTTTGACATTAAGTACACACCCACTTATTAGATCGTCTCTAAGGATAAGCCAACGGTTAAACATTTTGACAATTGAGACCCTTGAATTCTAGGGACCAAGTCTACAGCACTTGACCTTGAGTATGCCTTGTAAACACCCCTTTTAGGCTTTGCCTTTGCTGCGTTATATAATGTGTATGGTCACAGCATCTTGACATCGCAGCACTGATGGGCACACGATTCTTTAATTCTCGCCAGCGGGACTGACTGAGCAACTGGTAAGTTTGTCGTTATAGTTGTAACTTGTTTGAACATTTTTTTCATGTTATAAACGAAGTCAAATCGAGCGAACATTTTTCATTTCAGTTCCACGGTCGAATAAAACTGGTACGCAGTAAACGAAATAAGGGACTGTTTTTCTGGCCATAACAGTCCATTCAGAAAATAAATAAATTTTGATAATGATGATTTTATAATTCTAAAGCGCGGAAATCATGGAGCTACGACACGGTTATGATGATTAAGGGCTGTCGGTATACCGAAAAATTGGGCCACCATGTGTAGTTTAGGCCCCGTAACCAGCGTCGAGCACAGTTATGGGCCAAGCTGTCTGGATAAGTAGCCGACAATGGAGAGTCATATTTGGCCATCGAATCATGCTATCATGCGTAGTTAGGGTTCCATGATCAGCAGTGCGCATAGGTGTTGGCGGTTACGATAAGTAGCCAAGGTAAATGACCACTGAATGGTAATCATAATGAAGAGCAAAGGCTGGAATAGCATTTCGACATTATTATTGCGTTTTGTGCTTTTGGAATGGACATTATATCTCATGAGAAATATATCGTTGTCTTCGCAATTCATATGCAGATATCTGAGATCTTAGCAGCATCTACAGACTAGCTATGCATATATGAGAATGGAGATCACCCGCAGAGGTTTGTACATGCATCACCATTACACAATTCATTCTCGTCATTTCCTCACTCTCAAAATGTACTCACATACTATAAATACCTCACTTACGACTGTATATTGATACCTCGTTGCTAGATGGTGCTTTAGGTGTCACTGGTTTGTGTGGACAACATTTGCATCGCACGCGTGTAGAAACCATGTAAGTCAGAGTAGATTACCTAACAAAGAAGCTTCATACATGAGGCAGCTACGGAGTTTAGCGAGACTAAACACTTGTGAGCACTCCTGCAGTGCACATAAACCTGCACAAAGTTCAATTAGTTTCAATTAAAATCCTGTGAAATCTTTCACGAGCTCTTCATTTGTCACGAAAATGGAAAATCGAAGGAGTGTGATAAAATTGCTGTTCGATATCTGCCATTAATAAACTGAACGTGAGGTTGGCTACCCAAATCAGTCTTGTGCGGAAGGTCGCTGAACGATTCCAGTAATTTTTAGTATGTCCGACGATTATAATGCGCACCAAAGATATTCGACTATTCACCTGAGTGGAATTTGCCTTGGGTATTTTGTAGGTGTTAACTCATTGAAAAAACATCACCAAACGTTCAAATATGGTTAGGTTTGACTTCGTTTCTCAACACGTAAACTGGAAACCATGTGCAGATCGGTGGTGAAAGTGACCTTAAAATGAACTCACCGAAACAAAATGTTATGAGCAACATATCGGTGAAATGTGTAACCGGATTAGACTGACTTCTCGTAAAGTACAAAAGTTCGAAAACTCGATAGTTTCGGCAAAATTAATTTCAGTTTACTGCTAATGAGCAGCTTGTCTGCCCGGTGGACTCGCAACGGTTAAAGAGTCATCATCTTCCAAAGCCCGAGAAACCCTGGATTTTGTTATTACCTCAATAATGGAAATATAATTTGTCACCTAGAAATACTAATGGCATATGGCCGATATTGCGGATATCATTGAAGAGGCCCTTGGATTAGTGTGTTATGACTTATTGCATTGCGCTTTAACTTGTCTTCTCCCCTCCGCATAAAATCTCAATCCGAGTGGAGCGTCTCAACAAACAACGGCTTGTTCAGCCGAATGTCCAATGTTTTTAGGACGGTATTTGAGGTTTTAAGGAATCTCTCAAATCGCACTTCCAAAAGGTTTTCCTCCACTAAGGAGACCGATTTTCCAGTACCTTTAGGAGGGAGGTGACTGATCACATGTCGCCTGCAAACAACCTGCGTGGCCCTCACCCTGCCGTATTTTTCTGATTGTCCACCGAAGGGAAAAAATTGTCTTGAGTAAATCAAAGACGCAAATATTTGAGGGCTGCACGAGTGCGGCACAAGACGGGAGGAGGAAATGTTTTTTCCACTGAGTAAAGAGACGTTCCAGGGGTTTCTCTGATTGAACACCTGCTGTTTTGTAATCAGCGCCATTAGCGGAGGGACTAGTTCTGGTAAAACCTGGACCTCTCGAAGTTCCCATCGGTGGTGGTAGGTTTTGCTGCCTCAATCGACAAGTATGTGAATATGATCTGGAGTTATGAAGAATGGTAATAACTGGAAAACTCTAAATCGAACTACGGTAGGAAACGGGTTATGTTCTAAATCTTTTGAAGCTACACATTCTCAGTGAATAAAGTTGTGTTTAAACCTCTAGATTATTTCCGGGAGGGTTACAGTATAGTGTTTAATGTAAGGGGCAGGCGATCATTCTCGGGCCTCTTGTGTTCATTCTCAAATTGTACAAATAATTCTATGCCAAGTTTAGAGAACGGTTTTTGCACAACAAGCTAATTTCATGAGACAGGACAAACGTACCGCTTAGCCGACCGGGTGGTTACCAGGTCCCCACAAAGCCCATAAATAGGCAGTCGCTCTGCTATAATCATGCAGACACGAAAGCAGCAGACAAAATGTTAGAAACAGACTTCTGTAGAAAAGGTATACCGCAGTCAAAAACGACCCATGCTTGTTTTCTATCTTCACAAATGCGTCATACCAAGGACATCAGTAAGAATCCAACAAAAGCAGACTTTGGAAAAAGCTGACAACATTTGCGCCACTCGTGAATTAGTAAGTATATGAAACAACTCACTGAAGAATCCGGGGTATGTAAATATGAACAGACGACAGGTCGTCGGCTACTTTGTGACTTATAAATTACAAGGAACAATTTCACACCCGGTGACGCCTACACCCTCATTCTTCCTCCTTCTCAAATGATGTAGGGCAACGGGTTGAAGTGTTTGTTTTGGACAGAGCCACCACAGATCGCCTGCTTTATCCCTGAATTATGTGGAATTGCAACTGAAATCTAGCCGTTTGGCAACCTCGATTAAGCCGCCATCAAGGCGCTGGCGCAAATGCAGGGTGGACTCTGGGCTTTTTGTTTTCTATAATCAGGAGAATGCCCATAATCCGTGAGGCCGATTATTGGCCATTCTCTTCACTGTTCTAAGATGTTGATATCCATCGTTTGGTGAGCTAGTCTCGACTTCACGCCGTAGTCTTTGTGTAGCTCCGCAAATGTCACAGTATAGAAGGATCCGTACATCTAAATGGCGGCTAGTGGCAAATATTTCGAGTATCATGAAGACTCCTCATGCATCACGATATGTTATCGCACTTTTCGCTTATGGGGTTAACGCCTTGCCTGCAACGGCCCAGGATACTTAATTTCTGTAAACTTCTCCTCACCGGGTGTAAAATTAGCCAATCCTTGTTTCAGAACGGACAGGAGTGAACACTTCAGCATATTCTCCGTGATGTTCCGTATCCGGTTTCCTCAGGTCAATCTAGGGCTGTGCCCTTTGGTTGAAATACTTGATAAGCATTAGAAAAAACGAAACAACTACCACTCTATTCCACACACAAGCCAAAAACCTGAGTGAAGAGTAACGAGGTCTCGTGTGCAGTCACCTTGACAGTCCTTGAAGCGAACTATTTGAGCGTAAACCGGAAAGCCGAAGGCGTTTTCTTCAAGCTATTATTTTCTTGTGCCATTGGAACAGTGCTGTGAAGCGGTGTCAGAACTTGCTCTTTTGTGAGCAGAATTCTGGTCTTTCAATAACAGGAATTGCGTAGCAGCGATAAATAAAATTTCAAACTCTATAAAGGCGCGAGCCACTGTCCTGAAACCGAGTCATAGTGAATGTGGTTGACCAACTAATGCTCAATGATTGAACTTTTGGCCGTATTCTGGACCTGATGTGGCCGAAAAGATGAGGTCAGCCTCTTCACTGCTGAGATTTTCCGGCGCACTTTTATACCGGATGATCCCAAATATTCAAGAATTCGGTCCAAAAGCCTAAGTTACTGTTACCACACATGTAACCAAAGTGTATAACGAAACCTTATTGTCTGCACTCAGAGCGCGAAGACGTGTGTAGGTCTACCACTGACTGGCAAAGTGCGGCATGAAAATTAGCATGCTAGATAGGGGCAGTCTAGATGTTGGTACGGTGTTTGGGTTGCGGCCGTATCTTCCGAGCCCAAATTCGTGATTCTGATTGGCGGTGAGATCAAGCGGACGTCAAGAAAGGACAAATCAGAGCAGGCCCAACATGATGGAGCGTTGTTGAACCAGAAAGCCACCCGAGCGTCCGAATTTACTTATCACAGAGGACGTCCGACCAAGAGCTTTCAGCGACAATATCCCTTTACTGAATGTGCATTCCTCTTTGGATTTCCTTTAGAATTACGCCCTCCGCAATCTCACATGTTTTTTGTTAGCCCAGGTGGGTTACTCTGACCTATAGACAATGATCCCGGGTTGTAACTATTAGCTGATTGCTTGAAGAATAGCGCAGGATTTGCTCGAATTCCAAAGCCTTTGGGTTCATATTTTTCCATGTTCTGTCCCACCCAGATTTTGAGTGCGCACCTAGCTGATGTCCCCTACATGTCTTTTGGCTCTTGTAAGTTTACTAGAGCTCTGTGAGTTTCTACTATCGCCCTCGCTTCCAAATAGTTTTCCGTATCATCTCCTCATGAGTCACTTGACCAGCAGAAGCTAGCCCAGACTAAATGTTAAAGGTAGAGTATACACACATCCAAACATTTTAACAATTTCATCTGTTAAAAGGGTTTCCACAAGAGGGAACCTACCATAAGAGTATGGCAAACCCTGTGTACAGATGTAAACGGCCGTCAGATACAAAATCAGAAATGAGTAAAGAAAGCTGATCACTCCAGGAATGACAACCAAAGTACAATCGGGCAGTGTAATTTGAGCTTAATTTATTGATATTAACCGTTGCGGTTGCTAGCTTTCCAAAGACCTTACTTCACTGGTGTACACGAAAGCCCCTTTTAGACTTATGCGCCGCATCGATTTCTATGTATTGTCCCGGGTAGGAACATCAACCACTGCTTTTGTGACAAGCATCAGCGACTGCCACGTTAGAAGGCGAATCTGTGGGCAGTCAACATCATCCTTCAAACCCAGCATTGTGTTCTTCATATAATATTGAACTTCAAGTCATTACTATTTGACAATTTAGAAATAAGTTTTACTATAAAAATTTTGGTCATGCACAACAAGTTTCTCAGTACTTTCGAGGCAAACATCTTTCAAAGTACAGCGAAAATGCCCACTATATTTTAGTCCATCTAGCCCGAATTTTGCCGTGACTGTAACAATTTTGACTTTCTTTCAGCATGTATCCAAAGTTATGGCTCCAATGACGATCAAAATGAATTAGCGCTAGTTGGAGCTCCATTTTCAGTGTCGTTTCCAAAACGTTGTGGGAGGTTTGAACGGATGATGCCATCTTTTTTCCCCGTTCTTGGCTCGCATGTGCATCTGATGACAAACAGGATCCCCAAGAAGTCCTCTCAGACACTTGCCAGTGATCTCACATCTAGCGTTTCCTTCTTCAGACGTTGTATTTCATCAATACAGAACTAGTTACTCTGCGGGTGATTACTGGTGTCTATCCATCGTACAATTTCAAGTCATATAGTCTTAGTCCCACATTCTCAAGCAGAATTTCGTTATGTGGACGGAAACCACCATAACGTATAATAACAGTTTTGGGTATTATGATCCAAATACTGGCATCTGATCGAAATGGAGTCTACTGGCACTGCAAGTGTGAAACATCGTGTGCATTTTAAGCGTGCTTCTGGAAATCCCGTAGCTATCCTGGTTATCGTTACAGCAGAGCAGTGTGTAAGCTTGAAATTATTTATTTTCGTTAATAGACCTAGGGTATGTGTGATGCGTCTACCAGCTATTCGGAGACTATTTAAAGTCAACCTTTAGACTTAATCGAACAGCAAGCATTCCAAATATGCATTCTAGGCAAGGTGTTGAACTATTGATAACTCGGGTACGCTTGTTTGCTGTTAATCGATTGACTTGATCTGTTCATAGGGCTTGATAACTGGCTTCAAGAGATTTGAACACCGTATGACGAGTCAGCACCCGACTGCCGAATGGACACCTACGGATCGAGGTCTATGCAGACCGCATGTTAAATTACTGCAGTAAACATCTATGGTTGTGTACTCCTGCTGTTGTCCAGCGGAGTATCTTGGACGTGCTACACGGCAACTTTCTAAGAGAATACCCGAGCACCTCTCCTACCGGAATACCACCAAATCCGAACGGTTCAGCCAGGAGCTCAATTGCATCCCACCTAATCGACACTGGGCACATAGTCATGCCAAATAAGTCATTTCAAACCATTTATCGTGTGTCAAATAGACTACCAGTATCTGTTCAACCGCGCTGCTTGACTACAGCCGAGGCAGTCGATATACGCCTGCGAAACCCGGTACTGTGCTGTCAAAAAAGTTTCGCACGAAAGCTGAGTCCGTCTCAGTTGTATGACCAAGTCACTCAACAGCCCTCTTGACTGTCTCACAGCATCCAACTAGATGTGACAGGGGCGGGGGGCGCGGACAGCCAATCGTTCGTGTCTCCACGTTTTGCATTTCACCAACCACTCTACGCAGCGTATTTCATTTTTCTTTCCTATTTCAACCATTAGATACGTACTGACCTGCTGACGAGATCCTGAAAACATTATTTTTTGTCACTGTGTTCTTTTTCAATCCACACTTCTGCAAATGCGATTGAATCCGAATACTGTTCGAGCTGACTGAAACAGCATAAAATTCAAAGTTAAAGCAGAAGAACCTACATAACTGTTTTTTAAAGAGTGTTTGTTTGAGAAGACTTGTATGTATGCAAGTCAAAGAAAACAAAATAACCAAGGGAGAGGTAAGATGGTGTACGCTGATACAGAGAGCACATTTCTCTCTCGGTTAGATGAATGTCTAAACAGCACTAGAGATCGATGGTCTGTAAACGTACAAACACATTTTCAGGAGACTTGAAGAAAAGTTAGAAACAGCGAGGATTTTCAACATTATTTAGCAAATCCACTCCAACTGTGAAAAACAACACCGCATGGAACATACATTGATGTAGCTATCTACCAAATCATAAGGACACAGTCTTCACATTAAGAGGCATTTGATTCTCACTTGTCTACTTATATAAAGTGAGCAAAATAATAGCTTAAACTGGGTAAAGTCCGTAAACTACCCCAAGCAAGCTTAAATCATGGATAAAAATTTGTGGAGCCTGGTACTCTCTTGATTAATCCACCGGCATACACAGAGAGACAGATTGTGTCCGCCACCTTGCAAGACCAAAAAATCAGAAATCATCAAACTCAAGACTAGAAACCAGACAAGAAAACAAACCAATGAAAGAACCGAGGGGATTTTAAGACGCAGCGGATAAAAGACAATATTAACGCTACTTGCAGCGAAGCCAGAATTCAACCAAGACAGCAAAACACCGGAAAGAAATAAGGTGGAACGGAAAGATTCCTTATGCACACCAGCATTCTGCACTCATTGACATAGGTACGGGGGAAACTTGATCACTTGGATTCACATCAAGGTGGGTTGTATGTCTATAATATATATGGACCGATTTGTACACAACGAGTAGGTTTGAGATACCTTTTTAATACATAATATGTGGACAAAACGCGCGTTTAAATCAAGCTCTCTGGAAGTGCTAAAATTGTTTCATTCTTATTAGGCACAGATTTGTAAAATAGATTTTTGTGCTCTCTTCCCGAATTTGGGGCGTAAAAATGGGATAGTTATCCGTGACTTATTCGCGTTTCGAATTAACACCAGCCAACCGTACGACTTAACAAACTCGTTAGTGAATGTAATGTACATGTAGTGTACACTAACATTGGTGAACTATCCTCATCTTATCTCAAACTGTGCGAAACTTGCAGCAGACGGTGGGTGAGTACTTATCAGTCTCCCTATTTACAAGTCACACCAGCATGGGTTATGCCGTACGATTGGACCCGCAAGCTCTCTCCATTTTTTCCGTATAAGATCGTTGTAAGCTGGAGGACACGGAATTTCTACGTGTTTATTTAAAATGTAAACTCTAGCGTGATCGTTGAACTGCCGGGGAATGCTACGAAATAAGCCACGGTAGTTGAAAATGACTTCTCCGCCACGTAACGGAGTCCACGGGCACTAAATGGTTTGTATCTGTATGAATGCTATGTATCTATAATGTTTTCCAACCCATTTACCGGTCTTCCCTGTTGACCCCTGGTATGTCGTATCAATCTGATACAAGCCTTGTTTACAGATATGCGTGTCCTTCCTATTCGTTCACTTTCCACGGACCAATAACTCGTCAAGTCACTCCCATTTTGCTGTCCATAGCAGACTGTCTGGCGTCTGCTGAAATAAATATTGCAACAGAGTTTAAGTTTGATTGGGGTTTGCGCTTACCAAATTATTTATTGTTCTTTAAATCCTTACCAGATTGAGCGGTAAAAAACAAGAGTTCGGATGATCCATCCATAGGATTTCGGATCCGAACTTATTTTCTAAGAGATATGAACACCAAAGGCTGTAGTGGTTTAGTTACTCATTGTGAACGCCATTTCACTGTTTTCCTAAAGGAGCGCCGTTTTGCATGTCCAAATCAGAGTGGCACTAACGGATACATGGCTAACCAGAGACCTGAAAGATAGGCATGAAAAGGTGTAGGGAAAGTCTGTGTACTACCGGTTTCACTCTCATTTCGGGATGTGGTCCGCGTGATCTTACGTCGTTGACTGCTAATTTCTGTCAGTGGTGTTCTTGTTGCTTGTCGTTCTTGCTCTTGTTGTTCTATCCAAATTATTAATTTGTTTCAGATTTTTTTCGGATTTCATTTTTACATAACTCTAGAGGTACTTCAAGCATAACAGCTCAAGAAGTAGTCCAAATGTTCAAACAGTCGTGGCGTCACATGATTTTCGACAGGTGGGTCAGTCAACCGATGCAGCTAAGACAGTTACTGGATCAGCGTTCCGGACATGCGGCAAATGAACCGCCACCTGTTTATACGCGACCATTTCGGTGCCTCCATAGCGTGATGGTGGAACAGCGGTAACATTTTCGCACTACACTTTAGATGCCCATAGTTCTAACTCTGCATGCATTGATGATGAGCTGTATTTCGATTAAAACTCCAGTGAAGTGCTTCCATTCGTTTTGCCTAGACTGAGCAGGATGATTGCACAGGGCCTGGAAGAGAACTGTTTGAACGAGTGATCTGGATGTGAGTTCTATCTAGGTTGTATGAACGAATCTGAATGAATGTCTTGAGTTCTAGGCACCACAGAATGATTGTGGCAGACTGGCCCTAGGTCCCATCCCAAGCCACTTTCATTTGTTCTCTCTGCGATGGAGCTTTCAGACAAATAGCCGCTGTGTGGCACCTGAGAATCAGTATTGAACACTGACGTTGTGCTGTCAATGATGATGATGATGACCTATGAGTTCACCTGTAAATTTGTTTTGGTTTTCGCGAGTAATTTTGATACCATGAATAAACAGTCTTTTGCGCGCATTGTTTTTGCTTCAACAAAATTCGATGATCATTGCCCAGAAGTACCTTTTTTCTAGCGTTCAATACCTTGAGAAATATCGTATGGAGATTGTATATACAATTTGGCATAGTGGTACTAAACGGTGAAATTTTGACCAATTTAAAATACACTAACATGTTAAGCAAAGCATATGCAATACAACCCTTACAAATGAGGAGTACCTTCAGAAGAAACACACTGTGGGCAAAGTTAAACTCTTCGATACTTTTTTGACTGAATAAGGCATAAACAAGACGGCTAAAATCTATGGACAGAGAAAAGTGGGATTATTTGAGCCAAAAACCAGAAAGAAACGATCAAAGTGTTTATCGGAACTGATATTTTTCGGAAGTCACGTGAATTTAAAATATGATTTTTTTTGTCAGCCAGTGCTAGTCTGTGCACAAGGCCTTCGAGTGCAACCTTCAGGCTCGCAAATAAGTGTCAGTGACTTTAACAGTGTCGAGAATCCCAGAACTGATTGTTTCCAGCGACTTTTATGAAACTGCTCAAATAGGTTTGAAGACAGTTGCAAAGTTGTTCTGATGTCTCATATCTACCAGGTGCGCCACAATTGAACTGGTGAGCCGTTATCTATTGGGAAATCTTTCCGGAACCTGTTCAAGCATCTGATTGGATAAGTTTGTTATCAATCCACAGATCCACTCGTCTCATTGGAACAGCAACCTGGAAGGTACACATAAATGTGGCCAGACAGGAATGCATATACTTCATCTGTTGTTCTACGGAGCGGTACGTTGTAAAGAAACCGCGAAACAGGGCTTAATGGAAGTCCTTTCAACAGTTTTGTTAATTCTTCGGACCGATCTATCACCAAACGGGTCACTAGTAAAAGGGGACCGCAGGTACAAACGTTTACGTGCTGCACTATGAGTCGCACGCCCGTGATGTCTGGATAGACATTCCGCTGAAAGTGTTCACAAAGAATTCCATTTCCTATGCCATGCTATTTTTAGATGGGATATGCTTAGCCCTACCGCAGATAAAACGTATCAAGTTCTGCACGGATCCAAACTGAACGATGATATCGTTGCGTGGGTACTTCTCAGTCCACACGGGTCTTGGCTTACACGCTTCGCCGGCCAAGATCATCGTGCATCCGGGTCAATAATGCATCAAGAAGAGGCAATTAATTTTCAAAGTTGAATAAAATATCTGGATGTGCCCCAATAAATGCGGCCAGAGTAGATGGCGGCTCAACGGAGGTACTTCATACCAGGAAGATGACATTAAATCATTTACACCAATCAATCAATTATACCTCGATTGGCTAACAGGATATTCTCAAGTCTGGGCATATATATGATCTGAGGCGATCAAGCAAACGGAAAGCCCATGTCCACTTCGTCCGTATGCCCGTAGAATGCTCCGCTGAACAAGGACTCAGATTTCAGCGTGCAGCTCAACATTAATACCTTTAGCTTGCCAAGATATAAAATGAATGACATGTGTATTTTGTATGCTCTCTAATAAGAACAAGTTGTTACAAAGTGATTTCAGCGTGCAGCTCAACATTAATACCTTTGGCATGCCAAGATATAAAAAGAATGTCATGTGTATGTTGCATGCTGTTTAATAAGAACAAGTTGTTACAAATTGACGAAGCATCCAGCGCAATTTTCTCGCTAAAAATTATTATACCTTTAACATGATTAATGGAGACAGGTGACTTTTGAGCTGGGCCTAGAAGCTTGGGCTGGAACTAACTCAAGGACTTTACTAGGCTATTAAACAGCGCTGTGGTATGGCAAAGTTTACACCCCCTATTAATGAACGCAAGTTCACATCAGCCTTTTTCCCTTTAGGATCGCATCAAACAACACCTAATTCCAATTTTACCAAATGGGAAGAACAGTGCGATAGTAGTAGGTAGACGGCTGATAAACGGTCAAAAGAATTAATGTGACAAGAGAATGCAAGACTTGCCTTTTATTTGGAAAAAATGAACCAGTTTTCTTGAGAAAACTCACTGTTTTAGATGTAAGAACCAATGGCTGTTTTCCATGTTCTCACAACTTGCTAAAGTGATGTTTGTACTGGGAATAAAAAACGGTCTCAATAAGATTTTAAATCCAGAAAATATCAGCAAAATACTCTTTAATAAAGCTTGAAAAGGAGTTAACTGAACAAAGAAAGCTAAAGGAACAGTTCACGTTTAGCACCTTCAAAATTCTTCTTATCACTAAAGCTTTGGGGCTGGTTATATCACTTAGAAGTTACATTTTGTTGATGAATTGCCCAACTCTTCTATGCTTGAGGTAAAAACGTACTCACATTTTTGACCGTAGGCATACAGAATAACATCTCCTGTACGGCCCGATGCAAACAATCCCAAGGGAATCGCTGAATCTTCATCTCATCACTGGCTAACAAAAACAATACAAGGTATATTTTCAGCCAAAGTTAAAAAATTGTCCTGATTGGAAACTCTTTTTTTTCTGTGATTCTGTGCAAAAAGCTTTTCTGACAATTTCAGAAGGATTGTTGTGCAGCTACCTAATAAGGCACACCGTCGATCCGTCTAAACCTGTTCTGAAAAATTCGAAAACTGAGTGATCTTGGTGGATTTAACCTCATGAAAGCTCCGGCATTACGTACATGAAAGGTTGAATATAAAACATTTGGTAAAAAACTCTAGAAAGCTGCATCAGGTGTACCAAACTGTACCATCAGTGAGGTGACCTCCCGAGGGATTTAAGCACAGTTCATATCCATTCTTCCCAGGAAAGTGAATTTTTAGTGATCAATCACACCGTAGGAGAGTGTGGAAGAATTGTGCTTGAACTTACCGGAAATTTAATATGTGCGTATTCATAATTTGAAAAATTGTGATTCACCTAAAACATCTATCCAGTGTCTACCACACTCAATGTCACCTGGTTTGTTGTGATGAAAAACCAGCAAGTGGGATTGGTCATACGCAAGTTGCATTTTCCGTAATCTCTTAAATCTCTGATAACGCACTGATACCTTCAGATTACGCTGAATTTGCCGACTGATGCGGCACGTGTTGCCGCGTAAATATTGTGGGCTATATTGTTGTCTGATTTCAGTGAAGTATATTTAAGTAGTGCCCAGATCAGTGACTTAATAAGGTACTGGCGAGACTGCCTTTCAACATTTTCGTACTTTAACAATTAACTAGAGAAAGATTAGGTTAATTGGGGATTTTTCTTCTGACGTTTTCACCTGAAAAGTATATTAGCCATCTTGGGGACCGAAAGTGTTTCCTTCCAGGATATAAGCATGTGCTCGGGTGAACACTTGTGACAGTGTAAGTATTTCGCCTCAACTTTAATCTCCACTGAACAGGAGTGCTCAGTTTTAGTGTTACTCTTGTCCAAGGGATGTGGATCAGTCTACTATTTTTGGGTTGGCTCTGTAGAACCGGCATAGACATGGCCAACTTATTTCCCTACTCCTTAGCTTGTGTGCGTTCACACGGTTTGTTCACGACGCAGATTGCTGTGACAAACCCTAACCTTCGATTATGTGCAATGAAATAAGGAGCAACTATTGGTGATCAATCAATAAAACCACGTGAATACAATGCGCAGTTTGCATGCTCAACCTGCTACCCGAAAACATCCCCTAACACAACCTGTTGTTCATAGCAGCTATATTTGTACAAATCCGTCTGCCAACCGGGTCAGATGCACAAGCTGTGGTGAGAAATCAATCATTTCAACTTCCATTCATATCTTGCTGGTCATAGGAAGTTTGAAAAACGACGCCGAATACCTCGGGATTGTTCGGGTCATTCAAGCTTATCCTTGAACTAAGCTTCTAGTGAACAGAAGTTGACTTATGATGTGTGCGATCTACCTTTCAAAATGATGCTCAACAACTTTGCCAACTTAAGGGGTTAAAAGCGTGCTTTGAATGTCTAAGACTAGGTCCTGGCTAAAAATGATCCAATAATTGGATTTTCTAAAACATTATCAGATTTGACATTGACAACAAGTTATCTTACAGGCATAAATACTGCAATTTAGGGTACCGTAAATCTTCAGGATTACTATAAACCAGTTGTCATACGTTGGATATGTGGCTTGTTCAGATGACAAAGGCTTTTAGCCCGAAGCAATGTAAAGAAAACCATTGCTATATTATTTAAAAATATCCCCTTGATGCTAAAAATGAGACTTTTTCTTGTATTTTGCATCAAAAATTCGGATGCTTCCGTCACTTCAAAGCTCCTTCAAACTTTATTCACGTCTGTCACAAAAACATTAGCCAGATCTCAGCTAGACAGCTTTGTTAACACAAAGATAGCCCGTTTTTATGCGACCCTTAAAATCTACGAATTCACACACTATTACATTCTGAAGTCGGTTGCTTAGGGGCAGGATCCCTCACTGTTCTGTGTTCTATTGGTCATTTCTTACGTTTGGTAATAGGTCAACAACTGGAACTAGTTCCCATAATCACAATTGTGCCGCTGGCTTTACAGGCATCGTTTTCTGTGCCATTACATCTCAACCGCGCAGCCAATTTGCCACTGATGGCTGGAAGGCGAAAATCTGGTTGTTCGCATCGACGTTTTACATAAACCAGGCACACAGTACAGCTTGTCTTTTCAGCACTGGCTGAAGTTTCCCCGTGAACTTTAATCTGCCCCAAAAAATTCGTATTTTCTTGGGATTTTACGGGAACAGAATAGTTAAGGTGAATTTAGAGGTGAATCGCGCTTTTTCCGGTACCAGATATGTCAGTAGAGTCCCTGTATACATTTTAGAAGCCGCCTCATAAAGTGCACGTGCTTCCAAAATAATACTTTTTTGGAAGGATGAATACTGTGTAAAGATTTCCGTTTCCATAGATACTGCGTAAACAGTGCATCAGGCCAAACCATGACGTCATTAAGTTCTCTCTAGTTCTTAGGCCCAAAAGAGAGAAATCCCATAGGAAGAAAAGTGTGTACAAAATGTGGACAATTTGCATACGTTTAAAGAAGTATTTGTATTTTTGTATTTATAAATTCAAGGTAAAACAACTTGTTTATCTCATAACTGTTTAAAAAAGCCGGAAAAGTTTGTTTGAAAATTCTTTTAGTCACAAAGCAGATGAACAATTCCTATTAATTGTGGGTGACAGTTGAATTAGTGGAATTCAACAGTTTCTGAAGAGTATTCCTTCTATCGTGGAGCAAACATCCTGATGAGTCCACACTAGAGCAGAAAAGCACCGGACTCGGGCTTCACCTTTATCAGAGATCGTCAGCATTTCATATCCTTGACCGTGAAGAGCTTGAAATCCGGACTTCTGACTTGAGATGGGAGGCTCTTACAACCACAATATCGAAACCAGTTGGACTCATCTGAGGTATCACCTCTGTACAGGCGAGGATCTTCAAGTCTGAGCGACACCTTGAACGGCTATTAGGTGACTTGCCTATTTAAATGTGCATTCATTTTTTCAGAAAGGCGTTTTCTATAGATATCACAATTTTTTATTATCTTTGGTCAATCACTTGTGTCAACAATCACTGCATGCAGATGTGTGCTCTTAAGAAGACAGATTATCTGAGATATTTTTTGAGGAGTTAATTCACATCCTTGTTACTGATCAAAAGAATGATTAACAGAGATATCATCTTACATTTTATCCTTCATAACACAGTTAAATAAAAAATGACTTATTCTGAGAAAATTTGAAAGGTTATAAAAGCAAGTGTAATCTCCTTTTTGTTGTGCAACTCGTCGGCCTTCCAATGCTCGGGTACATCTTGGGGTTTCTTCTTTCACTATAATATCTGCATTATTTGTGGAAGGATTTTGTCCCGTCAGTAGGCCTGGAATCCATTAAGATTTTTGCGTTAAACAACGTCTAAAGTTGCAATATCATTGTATAGCGTGCGTAGCGTATAATCGGAAATTTAACGTACTATAAACCAGACACTAGATGAATCAAATGGTTCTCCCCTGTTACAGTTCAAGCTGGAATAAAAGCCCAGTATGAAAGTAGAACTGGGGTAAAGTGTATTTTACGCCGGTCACTGCTTGGCTGGTCACCCTTACTGACAAAACTTAAACCTGCTATTCTAGCTCAACAAAACGGTTCATCAAGGGATCCGTATTGACTGATTACGGTACTCAACTCCCCTGTGCCATCTGCGAACGAAACACGTAAATTCACCAGCCTAACCATGCACGAGATAAATGCGTTCACTATGTGTCGAAGAAGTACCCGTTTTGGAATGAAGGCTTGCATCGTGGAATGGGGTTAACCGTCCAGCTTGAGTCACGGTGTCTAGAAGCTCAAGGCCGAGCTAAATTATATTTTGTGAGGGTTCAAATTTTTTCACGTGTAGGACAGCATTGATATTGAGATCTCCATAGAATATTAAAGTGATGCGCAAAATCACAAGCCCAGAATTGCCATCCTTAGAGATTTGTCAATAAATCTCGACCCTCGTGCTTTCTTCGGATGGCCTAGAAGCTAGGCACCAAACTGGTGTTACAGCTGACTGATTATGTTTTATATGAACGAAAATAAGTATACAAAAGGGATATAAACTTTATACTTGGGAATTGCCGTCCAAAGTGTTGCGCAACTTAGTTTGAGTCCAAAGCGAACCCTAAAGGGTTATAAAAACGTTGTAAAACAGTCCATCCGGAGAGAAGAGTAAATCGGTTCGAACTGTCAAGAAACATGCCCACACATCAATTTTTAACGAGTGGGTAAAAGGCGCGCTTCAAACGTTCTCCATGGGTCAAACGTTTATCATGGATTACGGTCGCGTTCCGAATCGATGAGGTAGACGCAGAAAACCGCTGGTTCAGGCTTGGGAAGGATTTTCTGAGGGTTATGCAGTATGATCTCAGTCTTTGAAATTTTAGACCCACCTGTATGAAGCCGACGTGCAGGTTATTTACATCCCTTTTAAACCCTCAGTATCAAATATAATCGTCACAGCTGTGTAGAACATTTTACTCCGTCAAAAAACACGCTCCCTTTACGGCTGATACAAATACGTGTGCAACTTAGCTCGGCCTCGTACGCCGACAAAAATCACGCTATTCCATCGTGATGATACTCACGTCTGACAGGTTGGCTGCATCAGGCTTCGAGCCATTTACCCAAGATGGGTGAATAGTATACGATGTGGAGAAGATGGAATAATGGACAGTTGGGCGAAAGGCGGTTGAGTAAATGAGGTTCTACTCCCGACCAATGGGCAAAAGCTAACTAAAAGTGCGTTCTGCTGTTTGCGACCTTTAGGGTAGTCATACAAAAAAGCTAGTTTGAAAAGGGCCAGTGACCAATAAGAGTTGCTCTGAATTGCCTCATTCACTGTATACGAGGACAAACAATGAAATAGCCAGTTAGAAGAGCAGCGTTTTGTCATATATCTTGATCGCCTTGAATAATTACGTCATATATGTCGAACAGATATGGAAAGCCAAATTATTACTGCGGAGCGCAAAGTGGTTTGTTGAAATGTTTGGAAGAAACATTGGATCAAACAACATTTTAAATATTGGAACGCCATTTTACATTTCGAGATCAAGTGCGATGTGCACGTTTCTTCATTAACTCAACTGCGACTGTTCGTTTTCCGTAAACTGATAAGTTCATACGGTAGCTGAGGTTATTCATACTGTTACTTGGTGAACTGGATGATTTACTCTCACAAAGTTTGATGGTGAGCGGAAACTTTAGGACAGCGAATCACTGTACGCTATTTATTTTAAACTGCTCACGATATATTTTGTATGACTCGTCATTGTGGACATATTGCCCACCTGTACCCAGCTTACTGACAGTCGGACACTCCACAAGTTGCTTACCTTCTATGTTACCCGCAGAGGCTGATTTTCACCTGACACGCTTAGCCGCTGGTGAAGCGCTATTTCTGACTCCATCCGACTTTACGGCTCCGACTCTACAAAGGCGGATTAATTTTCTACTGTTGCTTTCTGTGTGCGAGCATTCATTGGACCGTTTTGACACAAACTGGGGAGCAGAAAACTGATCACCAGGGGATGTTCTGCACAAAGCCATCGAACCGCTCGGTATTTTAGGTGGCACAAAATGCTGATGCGGTGGCCTGTTTGACTTACTGCAGTATTCCCCTAATGGAAGTTTGCTCGTCAAAGTGAAACGTACGTGAAATTCAGTAATATTTAATTTTCGACATTCAAAGAAACCTGGCTCACGGATGTGAAATAGCATAGTTATCGCAGAGAGGTTGCATTCCCTCTGCATGCAAGTAAAGATGGACCTGCGTGATCTCATGAGATTGTGATGTCATGAATATTGGCATAAAATAGTTGGGTCAGATTGAGCGCTTAATTAGCCCAGCGGTTTTTGGGTAACATCAGGGAGATGTTCAATTTTCGGAAGCACCGTAGACTTCTCGTAAATTTCATCTGGTTTTATGGCAGTGAACAAAACTCAAATTTGTCAAATTTGAAGAGTATATCTCTACAATGAATGTAGTGTCGCATTGGAAGTGCACCCCATGTCGCTGGATTAAAAATCAATAAATTTCACTAAACGTTACGTAAGACTAATAATTACGAAATGAAAGACACCATAAAATTCCAAGATCAATTCCTAATGGCTTGACAACCTGCATCTCTTCAAAGATACCGAGGGCGGAGCACAGCGGCATCCGACATACAATGTTTCCTACACAACTAAGTTTTCGGATGGAATGAACGCGGATATCCTTCGGTTCTCTGTCCAAGGCTACGGACCAGTCGCTTAAGATTTACTAACAAAAAAGCACTAACAAAATTGTAGATGTAGGAAATCGGAAATTCAAACTGAATTACCCGGTGCTCTTCAACTATAATTTTACACTGGGAGAAAAAAATACAAGAAGTCCGGAAATAACACGTTTATTATCTATAAATGTTAGTGACACAGGGTTGTTGGTATGGCTGTTCCAAAACGTTCATCTTTCGGCCACAGTCGAGTTTATCCAGCAACTGCGTAGCAACCGGTTTTGCAGCTACATTTCTTCGCGGTTTGCGATTAGAGGAATCTAGTATCTCAAGGAAATATCTTCGTTATTTTATGCTTCTGAACATTTTACTCCAGTCTGGTCACTTCAGATTATCCACCACACTGTTCTGAAACAACCAAAGGCATCGTATTACCGGCGTCATCCTTCACACTGGAATACACCCTTACATAGTACACCAGCTGCTAAAGTACCGCAGGCATACTGATGGCCTTGAACCATTCTACTGCCAAATCTAGTGCCTAATTGAGCGTAATTTGCATTTTCTCTGGCATGGTCTGCTAAGGTAACTACAAACATGCTTGCGTTGTGTAGAAAACAACTGGTTTCCAGGGTACCGCCAAGACATAGAAGGAAGGGTCAGTCTGGCTTGAAGAACTGCACCTTTGCCGTTTTCAGGTAATTACCTTATTCCGTCAAACTGAGTTACTAACGAGCACCCATTGACAGTGACGAAACCCGCTTTGCATGTTTTACCGTGATTTATATGGCTGGGTAAAATCCAGGCCATGTTTGTGCTAATAAGAAAAATCAGAATTTGCATTTGTCACATCGTTTTTAACGAGCAGCCTTTGACAACGTCGCATTTTTAAGTCACAATAAACCTTACATAAAATGGCTACTTGGTTTTTGTGTGCTTTCTAGTAGCAAGTCATCAAATACCCCTATGTGTAATTATGAGTATTCTTAGAAGAGGAAATTTTCAGAGTACTCACAACAAAATCAAGTGGCAAATTACTAGAAATCAATAACCAGTGAGTTCCTGTGGGAGATCGCCTGAGCAGTCTCCGGGTGTCAGCAATTAGAAAATCTTTAATATTTTACACGCCTGCGGTTTCACAACCAGATTCCTCTGTACTTTTCAGTATTTCTGGTTACGTACTCGTTTTCGATATCGTAATATGGTTTCTTATTAATAAAAAGAAAACAATGGTCAAATCAAAGTGCATGAATTTCTAATCACCAAATATAAGGCCACATAAAACTTTAACTCAGCTTGTCCGAATCTGGGCCACGGTTATAGAAAATGGCAAAAAACGCAGACTGTTGTGACGTAAAGCCCCAGTAGAATCAGATTAATGACATTAAATTATGAGATAACTTACTAGATAACTAACTCTCGTTCAAACGAGTGGTGTGACTATGAACAAGACACCTATTCTGCTAAACCCCAAAAGTTGCCCAGTGGGTGTCAGGCGTGTGACACACTACGTGACTGGGAAGTCCTGACTGACGGGTCAATCGATCGTCACAACCTGGACAGCTACTGGGTCGTCGTTCGGTCAGTCGGGCACACCAATCGCATCACTCAAGTGCGAACACGTTCGCCTGTTCAGACGTGATAATTCAGATGCGTCCAACTTGCGTCGGTGAGTAGTGGTTACACGCTCGCCTCGCATGTCAGATGTCCGGGGCTTAAATCCCGGCACGACCACTGGATATGCACTGCTGGTGAGTTCTGATAAGGGCAAAATTCGAGTCTGGTGCTTCCCTTTGGTATGAACTCACCGGAATAATTACTTCAAAACAGAGAAATGACCGTCCAAACGAGGGTGGTGTGACTATGAACATAATGTGCTTTTAGTTTCTGGGGCCAAAGCAGTCTTATACTTTATCTATAGACGGAGGCTATTTGAATTCCTCCGAAAACCTAGAAAAATATCTACAAGACCTGTCTGGTGAACACACAGCTTGAAAAGGCACTTATCAGGCTGGGTTGTTAATTTACTACATTCCTTTTGCCGTGTGTGATGCAATGTTACTCAAAAGTAGACTGTGTGATCTTCATCAACTAATTACGTCTATTTTCCAGATTTAAGTAAATTCGTGTTTGTGTTTCTTTCTTACTCTATATCTATAAAAAGAGAAACCTTCAGAAAATAGGCGCTCCGTATTCTTGAATCCTTTATGGGGAATTCGGTTGAGACAAGCGGTAGGCATGATATTTACTCAGGTTATGACTTGATAAACTTTCGTGGCAACTTCTCATTAAGGTCCTTTAGTGATAGTGTGAAAATGTTTGTGAGGCTTCCAACTGGGAGTTCGCGCCTAGCATGCAGGCGAACAAGCACCGTACATGTTACGAGTCTTGAGAGAGACAGAGGGAGAAGCGTTGAGTTTCGCGGTTGGAGACTAAACCTTTTGACTACGAACGACCAATCAGGACTCTGATGCATTATTTCGGGATTTTGAGACCCGCATCGTGGAAATTAAATTGTCGCCGAGTTATGGCGCCAGTGAAAGCCCGTCTTAGAGAAATGCGTCGAGTTACGTTCAAGTGCATCAGTGTTACAAAGGCCGATTGCCCGGATGACAGAGCATTCATGGAGTAATCAAAAAGTTACTCTTTCCTTTCGAGCCTCCTTATCCATGTTCTTAAGCTCTGCCTATTTCAGATGCTACTAAATTTCTACCTACTTGCAACCACGCTAGATGTTGTCTGTCATTATCGTGCATTGCTGATCGACATTCGCTAATCAGCAGACAGAACCACAAGTAAATATCATCTAATATGCAATAAACGGACACTTTGTTGTAGGTCACTGACAAATTAGACCACCAAATAAGTTTCATATTCATCACCTATCACACGAAATATGTAGCCGTATATTTACCTATTCTAACGTGAGTAGTTGGGTCAAATCAAATCGACTTCTACTAAGGCTCTTCACCGGTTAGACATTGACCGTCTCACAATTAATCGATGTTATCGCACAGGGTTAGGCAAACAAGCTCTCTATCACTAGGAACGAGAAATGACGACAGATGTTCAGACTGTGCGAACATATTTCTATTGGTCCCTTGTTTCTGTTTGCTCAGCTTATACAAC
Source organism: Opisthorchis viverrini (assembly GCF_000715545.1). Lineage (NCBI taxonomy): Eukaryota > Metazoa > Platyhelminthes > Trematoda > Opisthorchiida > Opisthorchiidae > Opisthorchis > Opisthorchis viverrini. Next base: position 1,830,513 of record NW_008751659.1, on the reverse strand, counting down.
AATCTGTCAAGAAATCCACAGAGTGTATATCACTGGATCTACTTTCGTTTTCAAAGGTTGAATTTAAGTGACACTGCAATGGTGAGATAGGTAAAAATGATGATTTCAGAAACCCGAAAAACAGCTGTCCATTGCTTCCTGGTTTTAACCTTATTTAGAAAAAATTCTGGACAAAACTTTCAAAACTCAACTTATACCACCTACAAATGACCAGCCTTCTAGGAAATGGACAAGTTCACACAAAAGTTGAACCTTCCGTCTGAGAAGTCGTTATTGAAGGAGCCGGTTCATGCGTGACCATATAACACAATTCGCTGAAAGAAGGATGAATGGCGACTTATTCCGTCAGAGTGCGAGTTGATTACTCCACTGATCAGCTGCTAACCAGAGGGTTGTGAGATCGAGGGTTCATCAGATGTACACTAATGACGATTCTTGCGAATTATAAATAGTTGTATTGAGTCTCAGCGTTGGAGTTCCACTCTGAGGACAGTGACACCTCTGAAAATTCGACCTATCCCCTCACTTTCAAACAAAACTGAAGCATATTTCTAAGCCCATGTACGTCTTTGGATTTGCGCTCCCTTGCAAGCAATTGAAACGCCAGGTAGCATCTAATAACTGTTTATGAAATGAACGAATTCCATTTTTAGAGTATTAGTTTCCATATAAACGTAATTTCAAGGGTTCCTGGAAGTAGCCGGGTGGCTAGAATAATAAAATAAAATAAATATTATCCGATAGAACATTCGGCTATATAAAAAGCTTGTTTTAAATGGTTAAGAGCAAAAAAGTAAACTTTGTTCAGCTTAGCTTGAGTTTAAAATAATCGTATCTCAGGAAGTCTTTTACGCTGTTTTTCTGCTTATTTGACATCTTCGCTGACAGAAGTCCTATCTTATTTTAAGATCATTGCCACCTGTCACAGTTTAAAAATCTGGTACATTTAATTGACCCGGTAGGAAATTTTGTTGCATTTCGACACCGAAAATTACCTGGGAGTGACAAAAACCTTTGTCTTAACCTACTCGATGTGTCCTTGGGAGAGCAGTTGAATGTCCACAGTTTTTGTCAGCTAGTTTTCCGCAATTTCATCCAGGCAAACATAATCATTCACCACTCTCTGTTTAGGCATATAGAAATCTTATTCAGAAATTATTTGAAATGTATCGCTCAGCACGGAATTCGCGAAACACACTCATTTGCAAACTAACTTGGTTTTTCGATTCACCTGGAAACTAGCTGAATTTCTCGTTTGTGATTTTTTTAGGCTACTGAATTTGCTGCACCAGGTCACCCCATATTTCAGTCGCTACGATATTCGAGATATTGCGACTCATGTATACCTTTGCAACGTACTACTCATAAGGTTGCTGTGAGCTTTCGGTGGATTATCAGCAACCTTATGAGTATTACGTTACAAATATACTCGTTGTTCGCTTTATTTCATTCCGGCACAACACAAAGCGGTCGCTTGGTAGTTTGTCCTCATTATTTTTTATCCGTCGTCTAGTGAAGCGATTATTCGATCGCTGCAGTGTGTTTCAATAAAAGCACGGTTCTTTGTTCTGCTTTTAACGTGAATCATGCGATCACTACGGTCATCGTCACGTGTCAGGTGGAACTTTTTGTCCATTTGCTAAATATTTTACGCACTGGCTGCGTTTGACCGAGGCGGGAGTACCAACCAATGATTACGTGAACTTCTTTTGTACACTAAGCATTCGATGAGCGAGTTAGGCCTACCCAGTGTAAACGCAGTGGAGAACCTTTGCTGTTTTATTTTCTTTGCATTTGTTTCTGTTTTTTATCCAGCGCATTTAGGAACGTTTATTTTTGAATCATTCAAGTAATATAAACTCTTGATTTTTAGGTGCTTTGCTCGAAAATAAAATACGACCACCACGCACACACATTAGGCTTGTAAAATCAATTCATTTGTGGCATTCATGTTCACATTTCTGGGATAACTGCAACAGGGGAACAAATACAACCACTGACTTAGTTTTTTGAGGAAGACGTGGTAGACAGTTGTTGCTGTTTTGAACACAGAAATTTAAGCACTCCACTTGTAGCTTCTTGAAAAAAAACAACGGTCCTAATTCCTTCCTGAAATCTGACAATGATATTTATACAATGAATAGTAAAGTCAAATGTGCTATCTTTGATGACGTATTGAGCAAAAGATGCCAGTTGGCTGCAGAACAGATATGGAACTTAAGGATACGAGAAACTGACTGAAGTTTCAAGTTTAAAACTAGGGCTGAACACGCCTTCTTTGGCCTTGGTTGTCCTGGAGACGAATAGGCTGAGAACGTGTCCGATACCGTTCCACTCGAATCCCAAGGTTTTTGAGATTTCAAAATAATAGCTAGTTTCATAATGAGGGATTTTCGAAAACCGAATAAGATGCGGGCTTTGTTGGTGACGTCAACCAGAAACCAAGCGAACTGCAAAGAAACAAAAAAGATGAAGAATAACGGATTATTCACGGTTTCGATATGGTACAATGTATTATTCTATCGGCATCAGTTAAACAAGAAACCGGAAAACAGAGCTGTCGTCCTCAGCCTCCATAAAACTGGTTTCTTTGTCATCGTTGAGTTTTGATTGACTACAATTAAAAGGAAGGACAACATGAGGATTTCTTCTCGGACCATGAGGTTCTTGATTTCCCAATAAAAAAGGGAATCGGAATTTTTTGGATACTACTGGTTGTAGGATTGATTTTCCACGAGTAGACTTGTTGCGTCACAGACATAAAATTGTGCCACAGCATCAGCTTGAGTCACGAGCTTAGTAACTCCAGAAACAATATATGGCAAATTAAAAACGAGAAGGCATTTTCTTAGGTGGTGTTGTGTTTCAAATTACTCATAGATTTTAACTTCTTGTTTTACTGCTCGTTTGTTTCAATAAAATTACAACCACACTGGTTGTCCTGGGCTGCACGTAGATTTGCGTAAATTTTTCATCAAATGCCCCGGTAAAAACAAAGCACTATGAAATTTAGAAATTACTGCACTACATAGAATAAAGCTTGAACGTCTGGTCTTTGTGAGAAATTTAATGAAATTCTTTTTGTTAGATGTCGTATACATCTGTTTGTTACAAGTTTGTCCTGAGCCTTCGGGTTTTGGCCAAGAGCATTTAACATAGCATGCAAATCTGCCCGACATAATAACGCGACAAAAATAACTCATTTACTGCTAGGTATCAGACATGCCTGAAACGTTGTCTAACTTGTACCAAATACGAGATCTTACTCTGAACCATGTTTGACCCATTATTTGCGATTGATCATCATCATCATCATCATCGACAGCATGACATCAGTGTTCAACACCGATGCTTCACTGCCGTATTGCGATTGATCAACCGACCGACAAAACCAATAGAAAAATGCTGGATGAAAAAACTTAGCTGGCTGTTGAACGTCAGCAGACATGATTGTCAAACCTTAGCGGAAACTTCTGCTAATGTGTCCCGGTGTGCTTTTAGTTTTATCAACCCATCTGCAAGTAAACGATTGTCAAGCTTGCACTGTTCTGGCTTTTTTCCGCTGAATGACGTATATATCATGAGCACAACAGCATAGAACTGCCTAGCTTGTGGAGCAGTCGTGTATTCAGTAGCCTCCTCTCCTAATTAGAATATGTCTGTAAGGTTATACCATATATTTTGAAGTAAGTGCGACAAGTTGCAATAATGTGTAAAACTAGATGAAACGTCAGTTTCGTCCTCATTTTGAGGGGATTCTGCTTTTGTGTTTGTGTTATGATTTAGGTTCGTTCTTCTCGTTTCTCAAAAAAAAGAAAAAAATTAGCTCAGCTATTCAAGATTTTAGTTTGCGGGAAAACTCGAACGATCGTACGGGCTGTACGATAGACTGTCAGACTGTCAGACTGTACGGGATGCCAATAATCAGCGGTTTACTAGCTCGGAAGGCAGTTACTCTTGGTGACCAACAGCCATAATATTCCAGGTGATAATGTGGAGCACTGAAACGGGAGAGGTTACCAATATAATGACGAGAAAAACGAGTTGTGATGAAGAATCTTGAGAAACGTTTCACCGAAATAGAAGGCTTATTTTTTCTGTTGCCTTCCGGCAGCAAAGTGAACAAAGGATTGAGCCTCTAAAAGTGAAACTCTCTAGAAAAGCCTTCGCACTCCTATCCTTGGGGAAAGACAAAAAAATAATTCATTTGAAGCCAAGAGTAATCAATCATAAGTACAAAAGTCGGGAAGTAAGGCAGGTCAGCGTTTATTTTTTGGTCAAAACCAACCTTTAAAATTTTAAATTTTTGGTTGCACATTTACGTCATATCTTTGCCCCTAATACAAGGTAGTTTTCTGCAGCAACAATGAAAAAAGTTCTTTCATTTCAGCACCTTTTACGGCTCATCCATGCGTTGATTTGCTCCTGATCGTATGAGTTGAAAACATGCAAAGAAAGAAAGTGCTTTTATTCTTCCGTGAATATTCAAGGTACCGTTTATTAGGAGGTCAATTCCAGAATGGATAAAACAAGCAAATTGGGGGTAAAAGGATAAAACATCTCTTTACGTCTGGAAGTCTAAAAAACTCTCAACTAGAATTTGCGTCTTCTGATCACATTTCAAAAGGTGCATACTAGGGGTTTCCACTTGTTGTGCTTTCGAGCATGCGATATGTTTTGGTTTTACCGCGCAGTTACTGGTTTGTCTGCCGGGCTTGACCAGTGGCATCGTCATCATTTGGAGAGACATATTCAGTATGCAGTTGTGCGTAAACCTTTTTTCCGTTTTCTCAAGGGTTTCAAAAGGGTCATCGACCTCTAGTATGATTGGCTGTCTGTAGGTCCTCCAAATTGTAATTTAACCGGCTCATTTTCCATCTGTTTTGAGTCCAAGGAGTCCATTAGATACCTAATTTTTGTTAACCTTTTCACTTAGATTAGTCCAGATCTTTTAGCTACCGATAATGAGATACATTGTCTTGTGGGAAACATAATATTGCCGGTGAGCAACTGACCCTCTGTGAATCCCACTACATTATTATATTTGATCGTTTGGTCCCCAATTACCAAAATATTCGGGTCTAAGCAGGATACAAGACAGCATGCCCAGTAAAATCCATTTCAAACCGTTTTGCAACTGAATAAAAGTTCTGAAACTCTATGTAATACCGAGTTTAGCTGAATGTTGGTCCTATATCACAACGTCGCTCATAGAGTTGCAGTCATTAATTTTCACCCAATCACTCCAAGTACTTTTGGTGGAACATTGGTGAAATGTATCAGTATCCATGCTTTCTGTGGATGGATACTTCCGGTATGGAACGCAGTCATAACAATGTGGCTTTAGCTCCCTTTGCATGTCTTTTGCTCTCCACTGTGAAGAACGAATGTCAGAATGGTGGTTCTTGCATGTTTATCTAGACCCTTAACAGATGAATGAATTGATTTTTTTCGACACAACTTGAGGAATGCAGAAACATAAAACATTCTGCCGTGCTCAGTTGCGTCAGATCTAAAACGTACGGATAAATCCGAAAAACTTGTGGCCCGGTTTTGAGAGCGATTGTAAATTTATACTAGATGTTCCCCAGCAGGTGTGTTGCTTATATCAATCAACTGAATCCCATAATATATTTTCCAAGTTATGTTAATTCTGAACCGTTATAAATGGAATTCCGCAACTGCTTCTTGGCAACCTAAATAGAGAACAGTAAAAACCATGTCGAATACCATCGGTTATTGCGCTCGTAAATTTTTACTGGAGGAAGAAAAAATGTCGTTAGAGTTATTTTCTTTATACGAGGGAACTGGATACTCGTGTGCATACATTAGGGTTTGCTAATGCTGTCAGCTTTTTTTACATTCATGAAGGTGGAAAAAGTAAATTGTTTCCATGTCCTCCCTGCTGTTGTGCAAACGTAATTTACTTCGACGTTCCACAAACCCTCAAAACCATCGTTTCATTAGGGCTTTCAAAAGTCAGCTAGCTCGTTTTCGTTTACAAATATTTATAATGAATTACCGAACCGAACAGTCATCCAGTTGCTAACTACAACATCAGAATTTCACTTATTTTCATTGGGAACCAGGTAAACCCCAATAGCCCTCTTGTTCATGTTTCAGTTTTGCCTTATATATATTTATATGTATATATATACTGGCTGTGAAAGTAAGGCGTCTGTTTCATTCAATTATGGAAGGCTAGAATTTTTAGAAAACACTGAAATTAAACATAAATTTGTTTCTTTCTTAGCTTGCCTTTTTTAGCGATATTGAAAGTGTTGTGTCGCTCAAAAGCCAGATGAAACATTTTTACCAGACTGCACTTGAATACAATTTGGTGAAAAAATGTTTTGCATCAGTCCGTAATTTTCCGGTAGGTGATTTCGAAGCTCTTTTCTTGAGTTATTGATACCCGACCGGCTATAAAACCAATTGGCTTTTGCTGTGGGCGGTCTGGTATGACTGCGTAAAATTTATTTCTGACTAGGTGACATGGAACGTAATGAACAAACTAGATTTATGCGCAGAGCTCCTTACGTTGCTGAGCAAACCTCTTCCGCGGAGCTGGCCAGCAGATGCTCCTTAACTTGTTCACTTGCTAACTTTATATGGGCAGTCATAGGATATTCAAACAATCTGGAACAAGAGCATAAGCCGATATTAGTTTGATTTGTATTCTGCGTCGTTTCTTTACTGCAGAAAGTTAAGACCATGAGTTCCATTTCCCGCTCCAGAGGAATACCTATCCGTGATGCACAAGGGGGAACTAGATATAATCATAACGTCATCTCTGCATTTAAACTCGAAACCGCATGCTACCTGTGAGATGCAGTTTTGTTTGAGCCGGAGCATGTGTGGATTGTCCAGTCGGAAAATAAAACAGCAACCACGTCGGAGTGGAAAAAACTGCCCAAAATTGGAAACGGCACTAAATTCCTTAAAGTCCTCCATCGAGGTGGACTGATCTCTCTTTGTATGGTCACCCAAAACTCTGTCCAACAAAAGAAAACTACAACTTTACGGACCCCGATACGGATGCATTCTCGTCCTTATAAGTTCTATGTTTTGAGCTGACTGTACGTTGGCTTTATTGACATTTCGTTGCTATGCTGAACATCGCAGGGACGACCAAACGCAATAGTGGGTGAACTTGTGAGGCCATTGTTACCATTACATAGATGTATGCTCATTCATAAATCGGTTGCTCCAGAAGGATAATCGCTGAAAAAATGTGCCAGGATGCGCTGATATGCTCTAAGGTTTATTGGAAAAAAGTCTTGTCTGATTATCCAGGAGAAGTTGCTGTGATTGTGCTATTTTTCGGATATCTGCTGAAACCCAGCCTCAGTGGGGTTCGTTGGTGGGCTAACACAAGCGATATAATTTAAATTTGGCCTGCAGATTTCACGTTAATGTGAATTATTTGTTGGAAGATCCGGTCAGCCAAAAATAAAATCCTTTGGAACCTAACAAGTAGAGCTTTCGAATATGGATTTAAGTAGTATCAACTCTTTCTCAGTTCACTGACAACAAATCACAGGATTGTTCTAAGAGATCTAGACTTACTTGATTCTTATTCGTCTAATCCAACACTTTACTTAAATTTACTGATAATGTTTTAATAACTTTGAATAGTTTAGTTAAGTGTTACTTGTAGTGACGGGCCAGCAACGTCACCATGACACCGAGGACCCGAACAGTCAGCATTTGGGATGTGTTTAATGAATGGTCGCAAATCACTTCGTTGCAACGTTACAACGTTTGCATGCAACGTGTAAGGCTAACTAACTAATGCATTGTTCGAAACTCATCAGTGGATTCCCTTCCGGAGGATATGGTCTTGCTTATCCGCAACAAGGAGAGAGGAAATCTGTCGACCTTGGTTACCAGGTTGGCTCGTGCTAGACATCTTCAATATGCATAGCTATAGTTAATGGTGAAACAGTCGTATAATGCAAGTAGCACTGCTCTAATAAATGGCAGTATTACGGTAATTCTTTTGAAAGGCGATTGAAAGTTGGACACAATAAAAGACGGGCTTGGAAAATCACGTCTTTTTCGAGAAAACGCTAGATGGATACACCAAAATTAATCGGATAAATTAGCTGACAAATGTTGCTTTGGGTAGTTGTGCTCAAACACTATCACGTTCATGTTATTGCATGTAAACAGAAATCTGTGTGAGGAGTCTATATGTGAGGAAGATCTTTTTCAATTGAGGAAGAAGCGACAAAAGAAAAAACGCCAGAAAGCTCAGAGTTCTAGTGTGTTGCTTCTTTTCAAGTGGCCGGAAACCCACCACAAGGTTCCCATTAGTGGATATTAGATCCGAAGTTCGAGAATTACACCGTTCTCTCTCATTCTGAACTGCATTTGCAAAAATACTATCCGAGAATCACGCTAGTCTGTGTCTTTAGTACTCACCTTTTGCTAGCAGCCTTCTTGCTTTTTGGATCAGCATAGTTTAAAAGAACATTGGCTCTTCCTGGTACATTGAAAAGTGTATACGAAGTGAAATAAACGAGACACCACACAGCTAGAGTAAGGCTTGCAGTTCCTGGCTCAAACGGGAAGGTTTCCAAATCAAAGATGCAAGATTTGACTATGGAACACACGTTGTGTTTCGAGCACCTGAGATCCCACCAAAGGAGGAAGTATTCCTAGTTCACTAATCAAGGACGAGATGGTCATAACAACACCCTATGAGAACAAGGTAATGGAATGGGATCGGGGTCTGAAATTTCAGCTTCTGTAATCGACTGGCGTGATTTTTGTAGAATAGTTGAAAACTACAATAAGTTCTTAATGATTGAAAGTTTGTCTCTAAAGATGGTCTGGTAGAAACGTTGGTGCGATCACTGACATGGCGTATACCATTGTAATTAAGAGATGTCCATCTCTTACTCCATGGCTAACCCAATGCCAAAGCTGGAGGACTGATTTCTCAACACAATGTTGTCTTTAACCTTTACCCTAACGTATCGTTAGTTCAGCACGAGAAAATTTGGGGGAATCCATTCATTTCTTATAGCCCAATCTTACGTTGGCTGTCTTAAGTTTGTCGGCAACTGGGACAGTTTTGTAATAAATTGCAATTTCAGTTTTTCATTGCGGTAATGACCAAAATTATCAACGCTACTAAAATATCGTTATCATTAATGCTTAATCACTAAATTAGCCTTGCATTTTTTGCAGTTTCACTGGAGACAATATTAAGACTAAGTAGAGGCTTAACGGTAACTAAATGACCCAAATGGACACTTACTTTGGAACGAAGAAAAACTGAACAAAAACGGCGTTTTTAACTGCGAGCACATCCTGCAAACGAAGTCACCTAAGCTGGGTACCGAAAAACTGCATGGCGGTGCGCATCTCACAAAACTCAGGGGAGTTTTGAATCCGCGACTTCCTGGCTATTAGCCTGAACACAATCTTCCGGCCACGGATGGCTGATAAGAAACGTGATTGGCTCGCATGTCGATGGGATATAGCGCCACACATATTTTGCCCACGGAAATCACACTAAGTGGTTATATATTAACTGGCTCTTCGAATGACGACTTCCGAGCTGGAAGTCTCATTAATCCTGAGAAATTTTAATTCTGAGCTACTCACTGACTGATGATAGCGTGAGGTAATTTTCAAACGAGATTTCATCAACTTCCAAATCCGTCATTGCTTGTAAGTTGGATCTCTGCTAAAAGATATCCCGGTACCCTAAATGTGTTCTTCTACCGCAAATATGGCTTCTTCAAACTAACCTCTGGGCAGAGAGTACTGTATCCTGTCTCGTTTAGGTAAAAACATTTTTAAGTGGAGGGCATCATGTCAAGATAATATGATGGGGCCATTGCTTGCCCTAACAGTGTGTCGGCTGGGAAGCATCCCTTTAGCTCTTGAAAGGTCCCTGTATCAACTTTTATGTTTCAGCACCTTGGGCTATAGCACAGAGGATTATTTTACTACAAATTAATCCGCAGACACAACACGGTCAAGTCAAATTTCACGGTGGTGCCAGACAAATTCATTGTTCGAACTACCTGGGGAAGAACATAGTAATGTACAAACTAAGTTCCACCAATTTTTGTTCCAAAAGGCCACTCCAAAAAACGGCGTCACAGTCGCACGTAACACAACTGACTAAGCAAAATCCGGTTTAAGGGCCTACACAAAGATTAATCTAGGCCTCGAGCGGACTTCTAAAGTTTTACGGGTTGCATCACAGACAGACAGAGAGAATAAAGAGTAGAATGATATTAGAATACACAAGACAGACATGTAGATTGTGTGAAGGACCTTAGTTCTGAATCTGTGTTGATGGGTTAACTAAACTGAGCTCTTTGATGGTTTATTCAATAAGCTTCTTGATTGGGGAGCCTTCTAGAATTGGACAGTGACACAACTACTCAAATTGCTGTAATTTGTTAACCAAGAAACAACTCTTCATGGGTGAGCAGAAACTGCTTTTATTTCCATGAAAAAAAACTAGTAGATTTGTTCTTAGTACGAAGGTTGACGTAGATCTATTCGTCTTTCATCGGTCGAGGCAGTTATATCACACGAACAAATATTACACTATCCAGCTACCTCAGAAAGCTTCATTTCGACTGAAAATCACTTTGTGTGACGAATAATGTTTCTTGAGAATGAAACCTTGAAGCTGAAACCTAAAAATAGGTCACTACAAAAGATGGTATTTCAATTTTTATCGAACCAACGGTCTCGATTGCTGTTTTGTCGCCATAGCGATATAAAGTTTTGTAATAGCAATTGTTCCGGCGCATATGCTAATCAGGCCAGATAGTAAGACAGTCGGTTTTTCTTAGTGAAGTGGATGTAGACTGTTATACAGGTTCGCCATTATGGTTTCATTTTTTTATGACGCTAATAGGCTACGATAGTAGTTAGCTGGGGTATTCCTTCTCTTGGGTTATTACTGCACCAGTGGGGCCAAACAAGATTCCTTAAGACGTTGGTTGATACAGATCGTCCGGCGTAATATGTGCCTGCTTTTTGTCGGCTTTCCACGTCTTCAGATTTCTTTAGTCAAGTTTCCTGTTCATGAACTTTGATTAAATACCTTCCAATAGGATGCATGATAATGACAGTCAAACCAATCGAGTTTAACCTCATCCCGGTATTTTGATATCCAAAGCAAAACTATGGATTGTGTAGCAGAAGCGACCTCAGAAACGAAACTAAATGGGGCCCTCTTACTAAAGTCTTTGCAGAGATTTTGGTGACAGGCTATAGGACACACAGAGCTCGATCCAGTTTTAGATGACTCGGGATTCTGCATGGATGTCTTATTAATCTCGTGAAAGTCAACATTTTCTACTTGGTCTAGCAATTATTCTGCACTATACTGAGAAAAAACTGAATGAAGTTTAGCATCTTTGCCGTGGCGACAAATGACTCGTGAGAAATTAGCCTTTCACGTGAACCCTTTCTTGTAGTATGCTTCTGGCACCCATTTGTACCCAGATGATCAGGACGCGTTCCATTTTCCTCAATGTGTAACTCCAAAAACCAAGGTAGAAAAAGCTACCCCGTGTACCTAAAACGTGTGTTCTGAGAAGAATTTCTCACTTGTTACGCGCACATGATCCAGGCGTGATTTGTCTAGCTTTAGCATCCAATCAGAAAACGCGTCCGTGTTGCGGATAGTACACATGCTCAGAGCCAAAGACTGGTGAGTGGCGACTGTGCGGTCAGCTGCAAACGAACCAATCAGCACAAAGCACTGAACACCGATCACTCAGCGAAAGTGACTTTATGGATATTGGACACCACAAGAATCTCAAGGTTGTGGGCCACGTTATCTGCCGATAGGCTGTCCGCTTCTGACTGAGCATACTGTTGCTTCACTGCATGGATTTGTCGTGTTAGCTACGGCTTGGTCACAGGAAACCAGAAGTTGTGAATTTCGAGTTAAATTGTCGGGACTGATTTGCATACAACGCGTTATTCACAAAAGCCTCAGTGGATGATACGTTTAGTACACAAAGACTGAATGACACTACTTTGTTGTGCCGTAACCCATTCACCGGAGGAAGAGAATGAAAAGAAGGCCAGAAAAGTTTCCCGGTCCATCAACAAAAGATTAAAACAATCCCAGAAAGCCGACTGGAAATGCCTGAAATTGCTTTTGCTTGGTAAGTTTATACCATCAACTGTAGCTGAAGCTGGCGTTTACTGAGAGCATTTTCCTTTTAGACATGCTTGACAAAGGCTTTATGGTTTTGTCAATCTCTTCGTTTCTTCTCTTGTACGAATTTTACCGCTGACCACAGTCCATCTCAAGCTAAATTTGTATCCAAGCGTACTGTGCAACATACAACGTGAAGTTATATGCATCGTTTGATTTAAATAGGTTTATCGATGCTTAGAAATTACTTTCAAAAATCTCAGATGCCATGTGCAGCCTGTCTTGGATGGTTTGATTTTGATATCATCTGAACAAAAGGCTAGGATTATTTGAGCAATCTGAAACAACTTAATCAAAGGTTAAATAAAATGTATTTGCTCATACTATGAGATATTTTAGTTTGGTAGTTTACAAGGTAGCGCAACAAGCGGTAAATTTTTAGCGACTATTCTATTTGGACGCGTGTAAGGCAAACGCTTATGAGAACGTCTAGGAAGATTGTGTGATTACATGCCTAGGTCCACCCATAAGTTTGGCAAAAAGGTTTCGTTTTGAGCGTGATAGAATGAAGTTAAAAAAAACTTGCCGCAGTGTTGTGAGGCACCAGGTAGGCTATGTCGTTACAACCGGGGATAATGGTACAGACCTCACTAAACCATAATTATTGGTTATTTAAGGGGAACGGATACGCCTGAATCATCGTGCTTGTTTTGATATCGCATTACAGCGCGATCATGTCCGGTTATCGATTGCCCCTCACCCTCCTGTTTTCTGTTAGCTGGGCTGTCATCACGTGTTGATTGATCATCCACTCGTTGCCGGTACTTGTAATGTCGAAATGGGTATCCACCCACAGGAAAATTAGTTGGGTCTTCTTGAGCAGACTTGTGACAAAACAGCATAATGTCTAATTTAAGGTGAATCATTTGCAAAAGAAAATTGGGCCAAGAAAAATGGAATAAAGATATACGGAATATCAAACACTTTACGGAGCGGAATTACCACAACAGCTGTCCAAACACACGTTATTTTTTGTGAAAATGCACTCGGTGGAAACATTTTTCGTGCATCGTATGACCACATGCAAAAAAAGCTTATTAGTATTTTCTCCCAACGACAGGTCTCGTTTCATTGAAAACGACTAGATAGGTGTGTTTCTTAAATGATCGCCGAATTCAGCTCAGAATTGGAAATCAGATAGAGCATGCAGGGAGTTAAGCGCTGCGTTGCAATTTGCTATAGTTGCGAACTAGTAATATCGCTGACCAGCAGCTCGTGGTCGAACAGTTTTGTTCAGACCATTAGCCGGGATGTGGCGGGTTCGAGCTTCTATCTAGAATTGAACCAAAGAAACTTGGAGGAAGATTTGCGTACTACAGCCATTTGTGGATATATATGGAGTACTTTATTCGAGCACCATTTAAGCCTGACATTAACGAGATTTTAGGTTGCAAACGGATGTCTGATTTCGTAAGTTGGAAAACGGCATAAAATCAACCTGCGCAATCTTCACAGTGTTATTCGGCCCTGACTTTCAGTAAAAATGCCCCAGAATCCAACTAGTTTTCTCCCAGATACAAGTCAAACTGTAATCACGAAACCAGTTAATCTTGTAGATGTTTTCTTCTCATCCACAAACCTAGTATAAAACTAGTCATACTAATAGAGATAATGATAGGTTTAACGCTCTGAGTTTGCATTCAATTTTTGGACATTTGCCTGTTCCATAAAGCACATATTGCCACAAGTATATCGTCTTTGAATGTCCAGTGTGCTCACCCAAGTATACTTTTAGTATGGTTCGCTCTTAACTCTGCACAACGGCAACATGTGTAAGCGTCTTTACTAGGTAACCACTATAGTTGAATACAAAAGGAGTCTTTTACTCAACAAAAAAATTCGCAAATAGAGATCTACTCAACGCTGTTGTTACGTAATCTCTGTAATTTCTGTAATCTCTGTAGCTACAGTGGTGTGGGCGAATTCATCTCGCAAAGATCCACTACAACCAGGTTATGATGTGCAAAAAAGTGAGGATTGCTGCTCAAATTGCTGAAGCCATTTTTTCCTGGGTAACGTCCATTTAAGCAGATGACCTCTAACATAGAATAAAATAAATGAGTAAATAAATAAATAAATCGCGCAGCTGTGACACCCTTTTGGTGCCTGGCTGCCATACCAGAAGGAGGTAAAAGTGCTGGGATACTGTCAGATTGCGCAAACATAGACAGGGAGAGTCGAGAGGCAAAGGTTCCGTTTCGAACCACAAAGATTCCGGTCAGCACTTCGCACTTTAACCCGTCTCGCCCTTCTAACATAGGATGCAATTCACAGTAAAATACAACGTGATCCATCAAAACATGAGGGCAAAACCACCCCACGGTTTCTCTTCCCTATTAACCACATTCTGATATGAATTGAAATACAAATTGTCAGCAATTTACTTTTAAAGTGGTTCGTTTCTGGGGAAATCATAGGCCACAAAAGTTTTCAATTATCAAACAAACGTTGAGTGACAGCAGAAAACTAACAGGAAAAATGAAAAACGTCCACTTTAGAAAGTAGTATCTTTTGCAAACGTGCATGATAGCAACGATGGAAGTTGTGACTTAATCGTACACAAAATTCAACACGCTCTGCACATTGTTTAGGTGTTCAGAAACAAACATGTTTCGTAACTTCCATGTCGTTCGCTTACTGCTTGGTTACCCTGTTTTCTGAATTCATGCCAGTACATTCAATTCATACTGTACTGACAATTGCTGGTGTTACCTGTATTCGAGCAGCACGCGCACTGGTGGTTTATCGGATGGCAGTTGATCTGTCCGCCGGGCTTGGCAGTTGGCTTGCAAACGTTTCGTCCGCAGTCGAGAAGAAATCTTCGGTGTGCAGTTGAGTGGCGCACTGATTCACAGGTTAAAACGCCTGATGGAATGCACTACTTAAAGGAAGGGAAATACTCACAGTTTCAATGAAATTACTCATTGTCTTTTGTTACTTGTCTTAGGAAAAGTTGCTGACGGTTCCCGTTTCATTAACCCGAATGTCATACAATTCGAAAAAAATTCACCTGATAACATATCAATGACGATCCATTAGCGGAAAGAAGTTAATATCCATAATTGTTTTGCTCGCAATTAGGTCAGCGACGTCACATGTTCAGATCAGTAACGACCTGTCAACCTACCTGACAGCAGCATTTCGTAAGTGTGCTTTCAGTGTTCTTCTAAGTGTAATGTAACGAATGAAACATTTACGCAGCACATGTAGACGGCTAGTCGAGCATATGGTCTGTGATTTGATGGATTTGCGTGCTACAGTCAGTCCATGACTATCGTGAAACTGATTTCAGTGATCTATTCGGATATTCATGTAAACTCAGAAGAAATTCAAGAGCTGGAGGACGTCTTGCCTTCATGACCAATTCACATAGGTTTTGCCCTGACCACTGGTCATTATGAATTCCGTCTATCTGAGTTTGGCATGTTCATAGAGTTTTTGCGGTCAAATCAATTTTAAAAAGACATCCAGGCACACTGCTTACGCTCTCCTTGGGGATTCACAAACTGATGACAATACTGCGGTGCTCTACGCTAGGTAACGAGGACTGAGCTAAAATTATACAGTTTACACGTATACCGCACCAGAGAAACAGCACCTTTCTTCACCATCAACCATGGGGAATTCGTTTTGGTTGGAACTGTTTAAACTGAAGGTTAGTGAGAACGGATTTTAAAACACTGAACGTGAAAAGAAATTGCGTGGAGAACGCTTCGAAGTAGAAAAACAAAGTGCTTAAGAGTCATTCAATTACAAAATGCTTGGGACAAATTGGGTAGTCATCGTTTCAGAGGTTTGGCAAACAATCGGTGGATTTGTTGCTGGGCAACGTTTCGCTTTCGACACAAAAACTTTTTCAGGCCAAGTGAGTAAGTAGGTTGTTTGGGTTTTAAGGCAGTCAGGGATTTCTTATGACTAGACGACTTGATCAATGCTAGGTGTTCAGTCTGGTATTCCTGTTTGTTGATTAGTGGGATTGACCGACATTTACGATAGATTGGTTAAGGGAAGAAGTTGCCTTAATTTTGAATCCGGATTTTTCGGCCTTGCTTTTTCATTCTAGGACGCCTTAATAGAATACTCCTCTTGAGGTCGTTCACATATTTCGTTCGCCTGTTTTCCTCGAAGGGTGCCATGGAAATTGGTTCCGGGATGCGGCTGGAGGTGGTTAATTGCATCTTACTCTACTTGGATTTTGTACTTTTGGACCATTTCGCTGCTAACTGCACACTGTCTCGTGTCATCTCGGCTGATCTAAGACCGCTCTCCACACGTTTGCAAGTTCTACTCCCTCTACTCTATTCACACTGGGATGCTTGGCGATTTCCACCGCCTCAGCCACCAGTCCCTGTGGCGTGAATATTAAACCCCGTCTCAAGTCGGCTAGTCATAAGAAATCTCACAGACTGGTCCTCTAAATGTCTTAAAACCCGAGCAACCTACTCACTTACTCACATGGCCTGACGAAGCTTTTGGGTAAAAAGCGAATCGTTACCCAGCGATAAATCCACCTCGCTGAAACGATGCTTAAAAAGCGGTTTTTAACACACGATGCAGGTCAACTCATAGAGGCAAGTAAAGCGGTACTGCTGTCAGTTAGTGTGCCGGTGTTTCATATTTGTGAACTGGCTGATGATCTACGAGAGTGATGGTTAGTTCGGCTAAGATCCGGTGCGCCACTGTGCGGTTATTTGTTTCACACACATTCCAATTGTCCACTGACTTGTGTGGGAAGCCTCCATATAGACGACAAATCGAATTAATCACTGCGGCAGACATAGTCGGGAGTTAACTTGATTTCCCGGACCTAGGTTTATGTGCATCCCGTATGTGAACGGAAGCCAAACTTTTTGGTCACCTGTAAATCTGTTTTTTTTGGTTTATGTTCATTAAGAAACGTTTGGCTGCATTGACATAGTCTGAAAAATACTGATTGCGCAGGGATTCACAATTTGATACATTGCGCTTCCCCATTCGCTGAACATTGTGAGTAGTGACACACTTGGAGTTATGTGGTGGTTGGATAGATTTTTCACCGATTCAGATGCCGCAGTTTGATTTTATATGTTTTAAGGTATGCGTTGACTGTTGTACAGCCCTACATGGTATCAGAGATTTCGGTTGAATTGGCTCTTGATCCTCCGACTTACCCCAGTCAATTAGGCGCTTTAATGGTACTTATCTGGTGATGGTTCCCTTACTGAAGATTGAACAACAGCAAGTTTCATGCATACTAAAGCTTCGTTTATCTGTGTTTGGAACGGACAAGTTAGACACAGAGCTGGAACTCTCGGGAATTTTCCGCGTCCAGTTGGTTTTCAGTGCTAATTGAAACGTTTCTTAAATTCTGCAGATCATCTCGGGACTTGTGGAAAAACTTGCTTTCTCCAGAAAAAACTCTTGATGTGTTTCGTAACAAAGCATAGAAGATTTTGCCTGGAGCAGTCACTTGGTGACTCTCAAGTGATAAGCAATCGGTCTGAAAGATACACTTTTTCATACCAATTACCTGAATAAGTTTGTTTATTGTTTACACAAAACGGTTGTTAGGATGCTATAGTTAATACCGCATTCACTGGCTTTAGGATAACGTCCTCCTAATAAACAGTAAATTTCTTCCTGTTAGTTGACCCAAACTTCAAAATAGAGTCTACTTACTTTTACATCTGGTAGCACTAGAAGCACCGAGGCCAGCATCAGAAGAGTTCTGACTAATTTGACCTCGACAGCGTAATCTGTTGCAGACCATGGCTTCTAAACTTAAGGTCTTTATGTGGATGAGCATGTGAACTTGCCTTCATGCCATTCAGAGCCAAAAATTAAGTCCATTATGCGATTCATCGTAGGCCTTTTCGGTCATACGTACACGGGTAGGTTTGTCCTGAATGACATAAAGATACCTGTGGGAGGAAAGGAAGTGCCCATCTAGATTAAGGAATTAGGATCGACAAAACCACCTCCAGTGACTCATTATGTACTAAATGTCTTCCACCACGATACTATATCATCAGCTAGACATGCTAGATTAGTCCCGTGGAATGAAGAAACTGTTCGTACATTTCAGGAATTCGGTCTGAAGTATCAGCTGTTCTGGTCAGTCATCAACTTTGCAGTTTGTGTACTGGTGAAACTCTATGTTGCTGGTTTCAACTTGACTCCGAGGGTCACAATGAAAGTCAGCTATTCATCGGATCATCTAGATGAGACTTATAAATTACAGACTGTAGCTTTCCGACCAATCCAATGTCGATTAGTTGTCAGACCACGTTATCAGCTGGTCAGAATAGGTCATAGTGCGCAGTTTGTAACTAAACGGATAGATGTTCACTTGCGACTCAGCTTCACCTGAATCAATAAAGCTTGTAAAATTAAGCACTATCCATCATCCTAGAATCAACCAGCAGAAAAGACCCGATCAGGCCTCAGCGCTTTACTGGCCGGGTTCGATCCCCTCAGGGGCGCAGTGAAGCTGACGAAAGGCTTCTTGTTTAATCGCCCAGGTTAAGCCATCTTAAGTTTTTTTTAATTTTATAAATGTTTCTTAAATAATAACTCTTTTGATATATTCTTCTAGCAGAATTCTCTTAAGTTATTGGGAGGGAGGTTATTTCAGTCCAAATGTCTGCCCAGATAAATAAGAGATTTAGTCAAATATTGACAACTTGGAAGCACAAAATTTCCTTGGAAAGATTTCAGCTGGGAAGTCAACGTAGGTTTCTGAATTACCGCGGTAAAAAAAGGCGAAGATAAACTTTCATAACTTAAGAAGAATCACGGGTGTTGTATGCGTTTACAAAGGGTGCTTGCGATAAGCACCCTTTTTAGCCGAGGGAATGCTTTTTAGAATTTATTGGGATTCGGCCTTTTCACCTTCCAAATTCGGAACTTTTGATAACTTTTCTTCCAGGTACGGGAGAATCAGGAAAGTCCACAATCCTGAAGCAGATGAAAATTATTCATATAAACGGCTATACAGAATCGTAAGTGCTTTGAACTATTATCTGCTATACTTTTTGTTACTATCACGTTCTCCAATCACAGCGCAATATCAATTTTATCCATAATTCTAGTATAAAAATTTCCTTCTACAATGTTAGATATAAATGGTTAATGAATAAATTTAAATAGCACCACCACAGTCATATTGCAATATACAGATGAGCCACTCAGCTAAGTACACATACAAATTCAATATCACACACTGTAGAGTTTATATTTGAGCGGAAGCTCAGAGGGTCATTCCAACCTTGAATTCGTTACCAATAGTTTTGTTTGTCTTATAACACGATTTAATAAACATGCGCCATAATTTTCTTCAATAAGTTGCCCCCAAAACAGGGTTAAAACAAACACTATTATATTCTGCTCAGCCTATTCCGGTCGATGGCCTAAGTGTAGAACATCTGAACGAGTCAATTAAAGGAAACGTAATATTGTACGGCAAAAAAGACAGCGGTATGCATCAAGTGACGTTTTGCACTCGTTGAATCGCTCTTGGTTCCTAAACGGTGGGTGTCTCAATTATTATTCAAAAGGTTTCTCATCTTCACGGTATTCATGAAAAATAGTGGGGCTGACCTTGAGATGCCAGACAAATGGTGACCTAGGGAATTCTGATGAATTTCGCTCCATTTAAATCCCTATGGTACAAGGGTGCCTGTTTTGTTAGTTGGCCAATCTTCAAACTGCGCTACAGTGTTTGTGAACCGAGCGTTATTATCAGTCATTCTGGCATTACAAATTCTACTAGAGAGATACAGTAAAAATCTCCGCGTAATCCGTTGTTTGGCTTTTGAATACATAAGCAGCATTTGTTCTGTTAAGCTCCTTGCAGATGACTGTTCATCTCATGTTACCAAGTGTTATGAAGTTCCATTGAAGACCTGATTCCATTCACTTCAAGATGACAAACGTCTTAAATTCAAAGAAAGGCATCTTCCTTATTTCTGCTATCATGGGCTAAGCTTATTGATGCGGAAACCTTGTGGAGCCCAATATATATTACTATATTATGTATATAATATATTATAAGCGTAAACTATGTAAAATAACAGCAAACTATATAGAATAAGTGTTAAGCAAAGCACGACACCGTTCTATATCGACTGCAGTGAACTGAGTCACTGCTAAGTCATACGCACAGTCGCAAAACAGTCAGAGATCGTGGTCGTGCGAAAAATGTTCCTTAGCCCCGAAAAAATCAAACAGAATATTTCGCAGTAGTGTGGTGTACTGGTACAACCCACGGGATCAAACATTTAGTGTTTGTATAGCTGGTGTACTGGTTAACTTCGAAATTCAAAGATGATGTGATATTTCAGTTGGAAACCATCTGGAAAAAATAATAGGAACCTTAGTTGTAGAAAATATTTTTAGCCGATGTTCTTATCGACAAATAAACCTGTTGGGCGAAACTTTGTGACACAGTTTTATGTTTTAATATCCACCATAGACAACCACTTCTGTTTTTACTTACTGATTATTTCTTAGTTCAAAAATTAACCTTTTGAGTGGATATATTTTTTTTCAGTTCACTCCAAACCAACACCTACGCAAACGTGCTGCGTAATTATTATTATTTGTTAAAAGACTTGTTTATGGTCCACAGCTACCTGTGGATAACCGATAAGTGTACGTAAATTTGCCATTTCAATGAGTAAACTAATGTAACAGAACTTGATTCTGCTCCGACATTCACCCTAAAATTTCTCGTAATTTTCACACCCTCATATCAGATGATGTTGCTCAGGTTTTAGTCCCTTTAAAAGTACCGAAAATCAATGGTGTTTCTGAAAATTGTTTACTGCTGGGGAGCTTTTCTTGTTTGAATTGCTGTCGGAATAAAATAAACAAGCTACCTCTTACCTGAATAAATGACATGAAGTAGATCGGATTGAAGAAGCCAGTATGAATATAATTTCTCTCTGCCGTTTCTTCAATCTGTCTTTCGACCATCGTCCCAGTATTAAATCGATGACGCTTAAGTGGAATCTGTTGTGCCATCTGGGGTTGACCAGCCGACCATTAGTCTGAAGTTTCGAAGTTTCGTGTGCATTCCGCATCTTAGCGGCGTGTATAATATAATATAATATAATATAATATAATATAATATAATATAATATAATATAATATAATATAATATAATATAATA
>NW_008751659.1:1770904-1809019 GCF_000715545.1 Opisthorchis viverrini | reverse complement strand
AATAAATATAATATAATAAAATATGAAAACATATAATCCGTCCTAATCAGTGCCTTAGGATCCACAATTACCTACATCTGGCGGATCAGCTAAAGTGTGCAAAACCAATTTTTCCCTAATTATTGCTCTCCGTGTTTATTTGGTAGCTGTGAGGTAAATGAGAACAAATATTTTTTTATAATACGGCTCTTTCCGTAAACGATCAGAGCCTAGAGTGAATATCAAAGTTAACTTCAAAGATAAATGGAGAAAGATGGAAAGAAAAATAGATTGTCGCAGCCTATTTCTACGCTTTAATGTGGGACCATGTGGGAATTTCAGTAATCTCACTGTGCTGACAGATAACTTTCGGGAAACAAACCGTTTTTGAACATTTCTGCTTGAATTTAAGGAGTTCTTCCACTGCACTACTCCGTCTACTTACTTGACTACTTAGCCATCTACTTACTTTCATACCTGCTTGCATACTTACTTCGCTTATTTAAGTGCATACTCACTCATTCACTTACCTAATGGTGGAAAAATTACTTCTGTTTGCGGCTATTCAACATGATGTAGGTCTTTGCTGGCACAATGAGTTAGGAGGAAAGATACTGATTGGGACTTTGCGGGCAAATGTGCCAAATTTATACTCAGCTTAGCCATGAATTGTGAATTATAGATCACTGAACGTACCAGTACAGAGTTCCAGACGGCGGTGATAAATAATTCAGAAGAGTCAGTAAATAGGACTCGAACGGACGGTGAATTTTTCGTGGACACAAATAAAGCATTAGGTTGTAATGAGCACAAACGGCATGTTAGGACTTTGCTTCTGCTGGTGTATTATTAACAAAAAATAGGCACATACTAACCTTTTAGGCCAATCTCTCAGAGCAATCTCAGATCAATCACCATATAAAAACTTAGGGTTCGTTTTCCCAAGGAAAAATCAAAGAAATTCTGGGGAAAATGCACCACAGTGATCAAAATAAGTTTGAAAGGCCTTTTAATTCCATTGATTAGCACTCGCACACAAGTTCAAGTGATAAATTTAAGTTGAAATCCAGTGTAAAGTGCACTTGGTTGACAAAAGCGTCACGGTAACACTGTCCTATTGCAGTTGCAGCACTTGATCTCTGGAAACGTTCACCTGACTTTACATCGAGTTCTTTGAGGGTGTGAGGGTTTTTCGAACTCTACAATAAACCTAATGATTGAAAACACAACGGCATAGAATAAAAACGTTTGAAGTTAAAACGGATTACAGGTCACTAAGATTGAGCCTCTCTGTAATCCTCTAACTCAAAATGAAGCCATTATGAAAAAAGCTGGTTAATAATGCTCCGGGTCAAAAAAAATGTGTCAATAATATTTGTACAGTAACCGAAGCTGGAACGGTCTACGATAGAGTTTTCTACTAACAAAAGAATTTCGGAACTCTTAGTGACGGTTTAGCGTGAGTTTATATGGTGAGACCTGACATCTATTGCTTATTAGGGCACAGACACCCTCAGCAGACGCACAGGTCATGCACTATTCATAATGTACATCACTAACTCCTGCGAAGAAAGCCGTTGTGAATCCGTCCCAAAAGAGCGAAACAAACGCGCAATCTCTCACAGAATTGAGTGATACACACTGTAGTATATGCATGAACAACCGAAAGTGACGTGGAATGTAGTGTTTATTGAAGTGATGAACCGGACAGCTGACTCGCAATCCGGTTCAGAAAGCACCAACTAACATGGATCTATCGATCCGAATGAAATAAACAAAGATTACTGTCTGTGATGGGTGAAAATGGTTTTTGGCATCTCCTGTCTCCTGTTCTTCACACAGGTCCTTCTTGCACAATCTACAAGGCAAACAAGAGATAATATGACCAGTGTTACCACGGTTCCAAATGAGTTACAGGACCTTTCTAGCACTAAGAGGTCGGATTAACACATTAAGAGATTGAAACGCCCGAGCTTTGACGGAACGAGGAAACCATAAACTCAAAATAATTTCATCATAATCAATAACACGCATGGCTGATCTTCTTGCTAAATATGTTCAACACTTGTTATTTTCCTCTCCAAAATTGATTAGGCAAATACTGATTGAATATATGCTGGCAGATGATACGGTCTAGCACGAGTTCAGGTGAGCGTCCTGATCTAACATGATGATGGACCTTAAATCTACCATTCTCTCTCCCTCACTTTGAGTGCAGTCCACAGTTTGATGTCATTTCTAGAGCTATTCAACACCTCACTTTTTGTGTGTAAAATGTGACTCACACGTGATTTAGAGAGAATGGCCACAGAAATTTCCGTTGGTCGTGGTTGAACAGTCAAGTAAATACATGTGTTCGTCGATATGAAAATAGCTCACATAATAACCGTAAGCAAAAATACTCTTTAGGACCAGAGAATGTAACTCCTGAGGAAAACACACGAGTGATAATGGAAACACACGATTTAATATAACTAAACCATTAGTACTCGCCTCTTTTGTAATACGTTCTACCCTTTTATAATAAGGTTTCTTATCTCTGGATTATAGTCCTAGCGTATGACCCTGAGGTTCAAATTTTGTCTCAGCATAAGTTGGGATTTTATCGCGACATGAAACCCTAAAAAGTCAAGCATTCATCAGTTTCTCACTTTTTTGCGTCTGAAATGTAAGTTGTTTAAGTTCAAATGTCATGTATGTAAAAACCTTGTGCAATCGCTCTTAATGTGTGAGTGCAGAATTGGCCTCTGCCATATAATTACCTCAATGGTTTTGTAGCAGTACCGCTTTTTTCATTAATTACTCTTCCCCTCAGCTGCACCTAGTACCTACCATAGGTCTAAGATATTTCAGACATCAGTGCGCCAAACCACCTTCTACCGAGCGATACTCTGTTATCTGTAGCAGCTCTCCACCAGTTGAGACCGGATAAGACGGTTTACGACGCACTACAGCAAGAGGACAGCTTAGTTGCGCAGGGCTTCGCGCCGACCTGACTGCGATCACTATGAGCAGCTTTGCACATACTTTGAAATCCACTTAGATGTGGTACATAGCCCAGTTCAGTAAACTGCGCGAACGATTTGCATGAAAATCGCGTTCAAAGAACAACGTCGGTTATTTCAACAAATCAAAAAATCTAACCTCCAAAATTTAAACCATCAAGATTGGGTCCTTACTTGCTTTATTAAGGAATATGGTCTAACCTGACAAAAGAACTGACTATCATCTATGATGTGTGGCGTCTGCCGTGACATACTTTGTGTGATGATAGGACCGAAGGAGCTTATTGGCTTGCTTTTGTGGTTACTATGGAACGCCGCTGCGGCCTACCGCCCCCAGAAAGGTTTTCTCGAGGAACCTTACATTACATACCTTAAAAGTGCTCCATCAGCCTGAAAATTCTGATTCCCCACAATATCGTGGAGAGTATATTTACAAAGAAAAACACCGGTGGTATCGGACCACTTCATCCCCAATTTTTGTCGTTAGCTTCCAAAGGACTTACTTCCATTTGGATTTAACATAAGGGATTTATTTTTTACCATTTTCTAACCAGATTAACGAAATGAGTCTATGGAGGTGTATGAACCTCGGAATGATTGTAGTAAGCCAGCACTAACTCTCTTTTGCGTCCAACATTATTCTTTTCTTCACAATAACGCTTTCAAATAAATCACGGTTGTACGGTTGTAAAGCGTCGGTGTTTAACAGTGATGTCATGCTGTTAGTAAAGATAATGATAGTGCTGATGTTGGTGATGGTTTATCCTAAGCATTACTTCTGTGTTTGAGAAAAAAACATTTCTAGTTCGGAAAGTAATGACTATTTAAAGTTACATTTATGAGGTCACATTGTTCATATACGTTGATAGAGACACCTTGAGAACCATGCCCGTTTGCAATGAACCCTCATTTACAGCAAAACCGGAAAACCAAAGCTTGATAACTGATATGAATTAGAAAGAATTAAAAGAATGCAGGTGTTCGTTAATAACAAAAATTGATTTTTCTATTGGACAGTTGGGTAATTTGCTATTTGGTTTGGTCCAACAAATCAGTACACATATGGTTAAGTGATATACCAATTGTAAAGTATGACAAATAGGTTTGTGAGTTGACAGTACAGATTTTAGTCTGGTTTTATCCCATACTCATTTAACCTATTTCCATGTGTGTTGAGGAATGTATTGAGGATTAATTTTACTCTCTACAATGACCATTCAGGCCGGTTCCGTTTCCATTGCTTTCGGAAGAATAGCTGTTAAAAACCTCACAAACCAAACATTGGTAAATCATAATTTCATGGATTTTGTGGAAATATTACGCGCTGATATTATCACATGCTTGAATTAACATGTATGCGGTCGTTTGTATCGATACGGAAGTAGATAACCATTCCGGTGATCCAGGTTTGTGTGTAAATACTAAAGGAGCCTGGACTCAACTTTTTCTTTGTGAAAACGTGCCTTTGCATTTTATTTGGTTGTATGCATGTTTGTGTAATTCCTTATCCTTTTGTGCATCGCTTACCAAGTGAATTTATGTAAAACATTACAAAAGGGTGTACTTATTATTCAATAATCACGAATTTCACGGTACTCATTAGGTTTGGTCGTGCCTGATAAATGCCGCCTAAAGTTAGCTGCTTTGTACCGTTTGTTGTTGATTTCCTATGGTTTGTGAACATTAACTTATAAGCAAGATGTTGTTATGTAGGAAACTACTCACAAAGTTGCCGAAAACTCTTAGACCTCTCAAATATCGTGCCAACTGAAACATGAGGCGGCCTGTGTGCAGCACATTCACTCGTAGAATGTCATAAACGAGAGATTCAGTTGAGTCTCTCGTGAAAGCCGAATTGATTTTTAAATGAGTGTATTTCTCGAAGATATAGCGTTTTAATTACGGTTGGCCTAGCCAAGTGAGAAAGAGATTGCTGGGTTTCTTTTCGACTTTCTGGCCAAAATGTTTTCATCGGAACGTCATATCTAGCTCATACTTGCATCGTGATTGCTCGCAATGCTGATTGAGAGATTTATCTTTATCCGCACAGATAAATTCCTTATACGCACCACACACATAGAGGAATTAAGTTGTTTTGAGTTCAGCAATCGTCTTCGAAGCGTCTCATTTGTATGCAGCGCAATGAAGCACACAAGCCGCTCCTGCTTGATCATATGACCTTGCCCTTTGTGGTCGGCAAAACATGTGCACACATAAGGTAAACAACCAGTGTTGTGGGTTCCTCGGAATCTTTAAATAATTTGGCCAGTATGCTTCGTGGTAAACAGATGCGATTTGGAGTAGCACTATGCCTCACGCGTGGCTCACAGCCAAATTTATAAAGTTCCGAAATACTTGTTCTTTGATGCTGGGTTTTGATTGACCTGTTTCTTATCGACTATTCGTCTAAATTACGGTGTGTGAATGCTCATCTGGTATAAACCGTCAATCAATAGCGATTTAGTTTTCTTCGTTTACGACTCACTATTTTACACCCACCAAAGTTTTGTCAGGTGGTGCTCAGAGCCACTAGCAGAATCCAAGTGAAACAAAAAATGACACGTAGATAAGTTTCCTGGAATTTATAAAAAAAGTATAACAAAATGGAAACTGAGTCCTTCAAGTTATCGCAGTGTCGATGCATCTGATCAACAGCCTGAAATAAAGGAAACAAATGCTGTAGTTGGACCTGGGTAACCGATTCATGAAGAGGAGAATTTGCCTTCCTGCAATCACAAGACTAGTTGCAGGGTATGAATCCTTGCCGGAAAAGCGGTAGGTGCAGGTCTAAGTAGGTGAAATGATGCTTAGAGAGGCACTAAAATGCACACAAGTGACAAGAACTTCCATGGCATACACGAGCATCTGTCAGTCATTTCCGAGCACCGAGACAGTCAGCACGCGGAACCGTCAGAAATATGAAGGATAATAAAACAGTATTAACCACTCCGGGACACACGAGCTATGCAGTCTGCAAACCAATTCTGATCTAAGTTTAATGGCTGGAACTAAAAGGCATTACACACTACAGGCTGGTTAGGAGCATTACTAAATTGGATGTCACTGGGCGTGTTCTTGATGAAGTGGATATTACCTATAACTCATGAATAGTTCAAGGTATTCTACGATTGTCTATCCCCCGTATAGTTTAGGAGAACAGCATTGACGATAGTCATTCCATACCAGGTACGTGGTCGCCTAATTTGCCACAAAAAAGAGACTAAACTGTGGTCAGGTAAGCACAAAGCAAAGGTCGAATACCCATTCAGCCAGGCAGACAATTTTGCATGCAAAACTTCCTCGTCTAAATGGTTTCCCTGTTGTCTTTACTCGACTACTGAGGATAGTTCAAACCGGAGGGCAAATGCTTGCGAGTATTCGAACAAAGTTATCTAACGGGTTTGAAATAATTGCTGTGCCACAGCTGGGAGGTAGGTCGAACGGCTAGGCGATCATTAACCGGGTATTTGCCGAGCGCTTTGGGCCGACCATAAATATCATTTAGGTTACCAAACGTTTCCTATTCAGATGTGGCAAGTCTAGTACATCTAGTGCACGCTGCAGAAACGTAAAAATTCAGCCGAGGGTAAAAAGTTGTTATGTTTGATGAGTACTAATGAGATCAAAATTCGACTCCAGTGCTGTTTTAAATGGGTTTGAACTAACCGCCCAAGCTATCCAGGACTGGATTGGAACTTTACGAACAGCAATCTTGTTTGTCAGCTTCGCGCAGGTAAGTAGGTTTTTTTTGTCTATCCAAATCCTTCAAGATAATTTGCCAGCTGTGAATAATATATGACATCCTCGGTAATAACAACTTCAGACGTTGGTCAGGGCAGCCATCAATTAGTCTTTTGATATCAATGAAAAGTGTCAATGGAAGTAATTCGATAAAGGATGAGAAAAAGCAATGTTTCCAAGGTTCCCTTGCATTGAACTTTAATTAGTATTTCCGCACCACACAGGCTCTGAGTATGATAAGGCATGTGATCAAGATACCAGTGGAGCCCGTGGAAATCACTGTGACTGAGTTACTTTTTATTTTCTCTTGGTTTCTATATATACTGCTGTCAGTAGTCTCATGAATAGTGTTACTGGAATGCACAACGGTAATCCCCTATTCATCCCATTGGGTGCCTGTATCAGACGGCGAGGGATTTAAACAGTGCACAAAAGTTTGGGACATTTGATTTCAAATCAGTGTGTCATATCCCCTCACTGTCAAAACCAGTTTGATGTTTCATGCTGCTCTGCACACAACAAACAAAAGCAATGTTAGTTGAGTCAGAGGAGCATAGTGCGTACAAATGTTTCTTACACTCAATGATGACTAATTTGTAACCGTAATAATTTTACCAAATGTAACAGAAAACACAGCACATGAAACTTATACTGTAGGACACAAACGGGTGATTAGCAGGATCTTACGAAAATGGGACGCGCCCAAGGAGCCAATTGGATAAGGCTGTATCAACAAGCTCCAAGCTAAATACAGATCAATGGTCCTGAGGCAATTGGTAGTCCCCTCTTAAAAAATAGTCCCATGAATTAGATGTATATCAGCTGAGGACAGAAGTTAAAATAACTGTGTTCCTGTGTTTGCTCACATCGAAAATTCTATCAAGATATACATTGCGTGCAGGTGGGGACATTAAAGGACAAGTGAAACAGAATAGCCTAGAAATCCAGACAAACAAGATATACGGCTGATTTGAGAGGACGTTCAGACGCAGACTAGCAGCGTAATTGTTCACTTAATAAAGCAGGAGGTTGCCTGAAATCCCTAGCATGAAAGGAACGCAAAACAAAAAATGCATTTTTTAGCGTAGTATCTTTAAACTGCTTGTGAATTTTACGATAATCTAATGGAAGCCTGGGTAAGTCCTTTTTGAACGGTTGTTTGCAAGCTGAATATAGTTTTTTGTTTAAGTCACACAATCTTCTAGCAGTCATTTTGGTACCTCATCGATGTTGTCGATTTTTCACTTAAAAAGTGAATAAATGTGATAACAGCTTAACCTGTGACGGAAAGGTAGGTACAAAAACTGAGGTAGTTCATTCTTAGGTTTTTCCAAGTAAATTTCAAGAAAAAAAAGATAATTTCACTGGGCTGAATTGGGGCCTTATTTGTGGCAAACGAAGTCATTTGAGCAGCAGAAATATGTAGGGCAAACTTTTCAAACCCCATCACAACACAATAAGTTACATTGCCACCCTCTTAAATTTGTGAATGAAGAACGACATAAATATTACCATAACGACCGATAACCGTTTTAAATATCTGTCCTTCGCTGGATTTAAGCCGTCCAAACGTAGAAGCGTTATCGAGGCTGGAAGAGCATCCACAGCACGTTAATTCCATAATTCATTAAATGGCTAGAATGCAAATCAGATTTGCCGTCCAACAGTTGTGAGGAGCACCATACGCATAAGCATGCCACAGGTGTTTTACGTTGGGTAGGACGTGCAGCTACATTCAATTCCTAGGTGCTCATGTGGACCCCGGGGGGCTAACACCGGTGGACGGTGGCCTTCTGCAGTCCATCATCCGGTCTGGTGTGATGGTATAAAAGTAGGAACTGGCACTTAGTTGTCGTGCTACCGGCGGTATTAGTCTATTCCTTCACAGTACCATTTAAACTGTCGCCTCATAGATCACACTCAAGTGGGTATTGGATTGTCTAGTGGTATTTCACTTTCCGTACAGTTAGTACTGCCATCAGTATAAGATTAACAGTGTGGGGAAGGAGTTCATAAGAAACTCGGACGGGCTTGCTTCAGTTCCACGTCCCACTAGAGAGATTGAGTCCACCCGGAACGGTTTCCTTGTTCTGCATCATTGCAACGTATCTAGTCTCAAGGCCTTTTAGGCCAAGCCCCTCCAGTTAGCGTCAGTTGTTACCGTGACTTAACTGACCAATTGGCACCCAATTTTAATATATATATATGCCAATCTTTCCGCCATATTTGTAGTTTTCTATTCTGTGACTTCTCCCTCATTCTCTTGATCGTAAAAATGATACCTCCTTGTCAGGATATGCTTGGCATTCTTGATGAGATTCGAATGAACAGAACAATCCAGCCTATTGCAGCGTGCAGTGATAAAAACATGTTGTCCGGCTTGTGTTTTTAGGGACGCTTGCTGCACCGGAAGTGCAAACAATAATTAAAAGCATGTGATTGTTTATCTTGGCCACGCATCCATTTGCCACCAACCTCGATTTGGCATTACATGTGAACCCTACTGGTTCCAGAAATTTCTTCGTAAATCATCACTAAACCCTTATAATGACCCTAGTAACTGATAATTTCAGTTTTCCTGAGATGATGTCGATACGACAATGAGAGCTAATGACCGTTCAACGCAGAAGCTTATCGTCATTGAGCATCACATTTCCCGTTTTCATGCTTCGCACTGGTGTGATCGTCTGCAGATTTCATTCTCCAGTGTGGGCCACTATCTTGTTCAAGGTCCGATAATCTGAAGCACCTGCCATTATCCGAATCACTCAGACAAATTTCAAATCAGCTAAATTCCAGCGCACAGGTAAAGAACAAATTTCACTCTCTTTCATAACTTGGTAAAGCTGATGTTGAATCTCTAGGTAAACGGGGGTAGATTAGCGTCTTCAACCCACATGGTCACACATACTCAAATACGCTGGATTATGAGCCACCAAATAAAATAGTGCGAGGTTGTTCAGATGTCAAAATACTGGTAGATCGGGTGTTTTTTCTGACGGTTGATCATATGGGGTCGTTGATCTGTTCACCGAGCTTGGAAAGCAGCTTGCAAAGGCGAACTGAGAACGTTCAAATCAAATACGGGCCTGAAAACTTCAAAGCCGATATCCAACAAACCGATGGCATACGAGACATTCAAACCATATCGCAGTACAAATCACGATAGGGTCACTAACGAAAAATGTATATACCAATTAGCCAATCACGTGAGAGGAAATTAAATACTCTTGAAAAACTCTATAAACGCAGCTAGGCACGGAGGAAACACCCACTCAATCACACACTGACGATTTCTTCTCGACTAGGGATGGAACTTTTGCAAGCTTGTTGCTAAGCCCGGGAAACAGATCAACAACAATCTGCTCAACCACCACTGTGCGATGTGCATCACAACGGACATTTAATTTTGACGTTGGCACTTCGGGTTCGAAGGTGTGGGAAAATCATCATGAATACCCAAATTATAGTAAAAGTAAGACGGTTTTGTAAGATGATAACTTCTTGAAATCTCTTGTCCACATCAGAAAGCTGAGCGTAAGCAACACATTGGAGAACTTGCAAGTTAATATTAAAAATTCAGAGCCCAAATTTAAACTGAAAGATAAACAAGCAACAACCGAGTGAGGTATGAACTGAAACCACATAACTTGTAACGACTTTAACGGCTGGATAAATGCCTACCGAGTGGCTATCGTCACTATGACGTTTGACATTAAAATAAACTGGACTCTAGCCAGTATTAGACAGTTGTCGAATCAATTCAAACAGTTCTTAGTGTCTTACCTCAGCTTTCTCTACCTGGAAGTTGTGACGTGAAGATCGGTTATCCGATTGGCTTGAGAAGGAAGGTCCATATGCGGTGATACTGGGTGTATTTCAGAACACACACAATACAGTCATATCAGGCCAATTGGGCATACAAACACCGAAAACGGTTTATTCTGAAAAAAATTCAAAATGTTTGGCTACTGATTATGTGAACTGAAACGAGAAATCATAGTAATTCTCTAGATGGTTGGCCGAAGGAGTGAGAAATGCCGAATTAGAGGTGAGCTGGAGCTTGATTGACGGCGGATGACTAGGTTCTCCTTCTGGATTGTTTGCTCATTATCTTGCCCGCTTGAAACTTGGACGTAAATAACAGGGTGGTAACAGTCAGTTGGTGGTATCGGATTCTTATTGGGGTGAAATTTTTACTGTGTTCTGCAACCAATCCATTTTACCATTGTCCTCTACCTTACAAAGAATTTCTCAGAAAAACGCGGGTATTGGAAGTGAAGAAGCGCAGAGTTGCCAAGGTTGTCTCTTCATGCGGTGGTTTCTCCTTGTATTATATTTCGCGGTTGATGTTACTTCCGGGGATAAACGCACTCGTCTGCCCAGAAAGGATTATCCTGGAGGCCGTTTACGTGGTGCCTAGCAGCCAGTAATGCTTGATATAATTACGAAAAGTAATACACGTTTTGTCTAACGTGTCCTTCGTTTTACATCTTCATTTGCCCCCTTAAAAGATACCAAAAGTGTGCCCAGATTGAATGTCAAACTACATATGGTAGTTTAGGGTAAGCAAATGTTGAGCTACTTGAGAAACGAAAAGAACTGTACAAGCTCAAGTACTGAGTCCCATTATCTGCTACAAGAAGTTTTAAAACTGAAAACCATGAAAATGATCCAATAACGACATACATCTTTTCTACAGTTAAAGCTCCGCCTCCCATAACCAGCTCTGACCAACTTCGGAAATGAATCTGAATGTAAAGAAATCTATACATTTATGGCAAACCAGCCAGACCTTATAGCTCTCTGAACCATATCAAAGCAAACAACTGAGATATTTCCGAGAATTTGAGTGTTTTGACGCATTGACTGCATGTACAGTCTATAAAAACAGTGTCAGTGGACATATCTTCGAACAGTGGCTCACATTCTGTTACTTCCATTGGTTAAAGTGTCTCAATACTTGATGCTGAAGTTTTGTTGGCATAAAAACACTGTTGCCCAAAATTACTCACCCACAATTTGAAGAGCATCTGTGCGAAGCAACACCTATCGACATTCATCCTTTAATTCCACTAGTTAGCCAAACGACATCTCAAGGCAGAGTCATACTTATTTTCTCTAACCACTGCTTGCAAAGTGACAGGATGATGTCGAACAGATTAAAAAAAATTCGACAAAAATCGCAACTCAGAGGTACAGAAGACCAGTGATGTGGACAGTCATAAGTATGATTGAATGGATGACTATTGGTGACCAATAGCCGTCATGAGCTGTGTGAATACTACAATGTCGGTCATGCAAACTTCTGTGTGAATTCTTCGCAACGAAAAATAATTACCATTGCTTCTTCTTTTGATTTGACAGTAACCGTTCTTCACTGAGCAGTTTGAACGAGAAACGTTATCAACCGACACTTTGAAGCTCTTGGTGTTTGACACATCACAGCCGGATTCCGAGAGGGTGATAAGTTCAGGATTATAGTGACTGAAAGGAGTGCATGTCTAACTTGAGAAAAGGCTGTTTGACAACTGTGACCAGTTTCACTAAATTAGGGGATATTCGTTAAGATTGGGGTCTGGGTTACGGTGAACTGCTGAAATGTTAATCCCTGAGGTGGGTGGTAATAATCGACTGCGTAGATGGGTGACATTACGTACCGATGTTTGAATTCTTCATGAACCAATACTTCCAATGTCAGCTGAGAGTGTGCGGCAAACATAGAAGTCTAGAACAATAAACATCATTTCAAACTGCATTTTCTAATTACTGGCAGCATCAATCTGTAGTGGTATTTGGAAGGTCCAGATACACTAAAAAAGCACCTATTTTTTTATTCATGTGAGCCTTTCCCTGATGACAGGATTGTTCCAAATTAGATGGTCAATAAGAAGCCCAATATCTCAGAGTTTTTCACGAGTGAGTAACTAAGGTACTGAATCCTTCAGTCCCTACAGACGTTTACACAATGTACGTTCTCGATTCCAATTAGTAGTGCCTTCCAATCTTGCCTAAGTATTTTTGGTCATATATTTCTTTCTCACGGTCAGGCGGAACACAAAAGTAAAAACTGCCCAGTTGTCTCGATTATCGTTTTGGAAGGTGGCGGGGTTGTGAAGCTATTTTGTTACTGCATTTAGAGTTAGTGACACAAAGCAGAGTACGCATCTAACCTGCGGTTCACCACACTAATCACGCTATCTGGACGACTCCATCGAGACCAAGCATTCATTTTGTGGCACACGAGTGCACGTTTCGCGCCATGTAAACGTACGCTGGTTGCTTGTGTGACTACAGCTCAGCGGGATATGGATCCCGCAGCTAAATGACATCTATGTGGACTTGAATCACTTGAATCAGGGAACGCATGTTTCCTCGTTTTTTCTATCTGAAAGCGTACCTAGAAGTGACGCCTAGAACCTGAGATCTTAACACGCCATCACGTTGAAATATTCAGCCCCCTAACCAGGTATCTCGGGCAGCATGCAAGCGTGGAGTTCCTTCCTGTGTAAAGTACCACTTTTCAGCCCCCTCCATCCGCGAATTCTGCTACCATATTCATGTTAGCAGCAAACAACGCATAAAATCTGTCGTGACTTTTAGACCTCACGTTACTACCATATCAGTCCATTAGAATTCGTGCATCTATGAATCTTCCATTTCCTGTACTAGGACTCTTACTTCTGTTTTCTTTATTCTGCCCACTTCACTCTTTGATTCATACCTTTGTATCACTTGGAACCTGTGCAGTACAATAAGTGTACACTTCTTAAGCACACTTTTAGCCCCAGATAAATTTGGTATCTGAACAACTGCTGAACATAGTACGACACCAGTTTGGATTTTGGGCAACTTGTGACCGGTTATCTGACAATAGACAACAACTTCAGACTTTTAATTTAATTTTATTATTCCCTATCCACGCGAACCCTTTTGACTGTAGATAACCCCTTCCTTGCACCCGAACTTAAATGCGTATGGTTCATCCAGGGTACTCCGCTTTTAGTTACTGTGCTATCACAAGTGAATGGGCCAAACGTCGGGAATGGCAGATATAATCACTTATCACTTCATGTTTTGGACGCTGATACGATGGGGAGATTTGCATTCTTTAAGGTCATAAGCTACTTAGTCGGTTAGGTTTGGTTAAAAATTCTTTAAAAGATTGCCATTATCGTCACAACTGCTTTTCTTGTGTTACAAATTTATCAGTATAAATGTCTTGTTGGCTTGTAAACAAACGATTTGGTGTCCAATTAAGTTACAGGATTGTTTGAAATTTGAGTACAGAGTCCGGCTGAATTTGCTCAAAGGGAGAATCAGGGTGGTAGTGTCCTGTCAGGTCGTCATATTCATTCTTCCAAATATTACAGCTTGTAGATGGCAACCACGTTGGGATCGCCAGCCCACTAGTTCCTCAGGGCACTCTAGATTTTGCGCTGCTAAGAAGCAAATTGTACTGTTTTCCCTCAGCCTCTACGACTTTCACGCTTTTCATACTAATTGGTAGTCTCACCAACTTGATGCTGAGAATAACTCAGGAATGCGTAAACTCAACAAGTGGTAGTTTTCGGCTTAAGAGTTGTACTTAAAAGAAGAAAAGAATCAGATGGCTTGTTCGTGGTTCTTTTAATTCATAGAGTGGCCTTTCCAAACGCGCAAGACACGGCTCATTCAACTTATTTATTACAACTGGACTTTAGATTATGATCTTATTCAAATCTAAAGCTTCTGAAGGTTTCATCCTAGGCTACGTAGAATCTCTCAGACTTGGGCACGAAAGCCTGGCGAGTGGAGCCCGCTGCAACCAGAGAATGTACTGAATAAACTGTTGTTTGTCCATTGACGGCAGGCTTAACTCATATGGAAGCGCTCGAAAATTAGCCAACACATCGGAATCCTGGTGCAAGTTCCTGAATAAATTTCCCCCATATTTTTCTCGGACCGTTTGTAGTGGTTTATCTTACACTCCTGACAGTATAGAGGTGGAAGATTTTCAGGCCTATTCAAAACGTCAGATCCGCGAATCAAATCCGTTTGTGGTAAGAAGCAGTCAGAAAGCCGGTTGTCTAACTTCATTGTGAAAATGGCTCAGAATTAAGGGCAAGGACATTCTGTTATCCATGCCTACTGCTGTTAGTCCTTTAGATCCCGAACTGCAAGCATTTTCGGTTACGCGTGCGCTTCACTAAAGCTACTTTCGATTCGAATCGAAGCTTAATGTCGTCCCATTGTTATACCAGTTAACTCACCAAACCTTATCGTGGCCACAAACTAGATCTACCTAGCCAAGTAACAGCAAAACAAATTAGCATACAGCGTTTACGCAAATAATGTACCAATACTCTGGTACATAGGCTTGATAGTATCTTCCTCATTCGTACGCGGGACGTCTTTACGCCAAATAAGCCGAATAAGTAAGGCCCTCCATAAAGTTCTTTCATCTTGCCAGGGAAATCAATCAGTCCTGTGAGTACCCAAAAGCTTGGTTTTGACGTACAAGCTGAATCACAATTTTGAGTTCCGGCTAAGCCAACGTTGATGGGGCCCATTATTTTTCATCCATGATAAAAGATCATTAGCTTTCTGGCCTGGGAACCACATTAAATAAAGCATAAGCTGAAATACTTCTTAGATGATTTACAGCACCTTGTTCTTGCATGGACGCTGACAACCTAACCCTACTCATACAATACTTATACATGGCTTATAACCCCACCGAAATGAACAGGGTGATTTCAGTGTACTCTGACCTGTCGTTGAAAAGAGAACATATCTCAAGGGAGAGAAAGATCTTTCCCCCCCCCGGTTGTTTTTTCCAAGGTGTTTTGAGCTACATTTTTGTGACGGTAGAAAGTTGTCATTTGAAGGACTTGTACTGGCATGTAGTTGAAATGCAACCAGAAGAGTACGTGACACTGTCAAGTTGTCCGGTACTACGCAGGTGAAACCAAGTGGTCTCCAGCTGAGCATTTCCTGGTCGTATTTAGTTTGCGCTTACTTCTAAAGGTTCCAGAAACCATCCATCATAAATCTCTTAAATACTGCATAGTGAAGCACATTGGGGAACCGCATTGTATTTAGCCCATGGAAGAAGTAACGTGATATCACTTTCGTTCCCTTTGAGCGTCAGTTAATTCACTATGCCTGTTCACCTGACATGGCATTGATTAAATTGGGTAATGGCCGCCACTGGTGTTGAAGTACTTTGCGAGTCCCATATGAATTATATGAACCTCAGATTATGTTTGCTTCCCCCAGTCACAAAAGAAATGACCGATTTCAGAGGAATTACATTTCTGGTTGAACATATTTGTCATTCGCCACTGTCAGCAAGAGTCATCTACAGTTCTGCTTGATCCTCAAGTTAAAGATGCCGATGAAGACGTAAACTGATTATCTTCCTTACCTCTGTTGCTGGATTTTAACAAAGCAATGCACAAAGACGGCAACGACTGGTTGCCGTCTAGATTGTTTTTTAACTACACCCCTGGGACTCAGTGGCTTCTATCTTGTCAGTTCTAGGGCACTCTAGTCGACAGGTTCATAATCTACAGGGAAGACCACCAAACTTTTTGTTGAAGCACAAAGGTAAAAATTGGAGAAAACTGTGCTACAATAATCAGCTCTGATCCTTGAATCAACTGTGTAGATGGAGATTTCAGTTTTAGAATCCATTTTAATCACAATAATCGACTCCAGTCTTCAGACACATACTTCAGCGAACGCGGAATCCTCAAAATAGCGTCTATCGGCAGAATGCGCACACGGACCAAGAAGCGATCACAGTGACCACCTAGTAAGCCACACAAAAAGTTACATTCAAACAACTTTCGAGAAAGCCAAGAAACTCTGAAACACAGCGAAATTAAGAAAGTGGGAAAGCCAACGATGGCAAATATTTTAGAACAATGGCTACGCTCGAAGTGCCACCAAGAGAAGTACGAAAAATCTCATCCGTGGAACCAGTAGCAACAACGAAGACGACAACGACAGGAGTGACCTCAACAACTGATCATCTCACCGTAATTCGAACACATCTGAACTCAGTAGGGCTAGCGAAATTCGGAGGAATCTGAATGGTTAACAAACTAACCATTATTTTGGGGAAATTGAAGCTAGGAAAAGAGGACAAGTCAATAGTGTTACTAAAAATATGTGATACGTGATCCACACCTTGTATGCCATAGGCATCATGTTGAGCATACTGAACAAAGACTGACTTCACGGATGCATAACGTAGTTGTCAAAAAGCATGATCCAATATCCCGTAATTCCATGGATGAGAGTCATCAGGGTAACCCGGAAAACTTCAATTCTTTGAACTGGTGAAATAGCAGAAAATACAAAGGAGCTGGTGAACGCATGGCACTTCATCACAACTTCACTAAACCAACGTATACAAACTAACCCAATCTATTCAGCAGAAGATATTCGACTCACTCGAACTAGTTAAATGGTATCCATCGTCAGACGTTTGGAGCAGGTGACAACCATGGCTGGGCAAATGTTAGGACAAACTTTACCAGACATTGTTGGGGATCTCAGGTTCACAGGTAATCTCGACATCGACTGACTAACCGACCAACAGGATCAGCCATCCAACAAGTGAAAGTCAAAGTCATCTGCCAGCCGCTGGGTTCGAAGGCTTATTGGCTGGTGTTTAAATGGTAATGATATTGTGCACAAACTGTGTATGATGCTGCACGGAATTCTCGGTCGCATATATCAGTGAGTTGAAAGCAACGGACGATTTACCTGTGATCAAGGTTAACCGCTGGGTGACCGGAGTTGTTTGGCCCGGCCTTTTACAACCCGTTGTTCGAACGACAGAAACGCTGTTATCATGAAGGTGGAAATGTTTGTAATCTGAGTGATGCAGCCTACTGCCTTTAAGTATAACTATCTCCAGTCATCCTCTAATTGTGTATTATATCAGTGTGAGGGCATTCGGCTATCCATGAGCTGCAACTCTTTGGCCTTTCCAGCACGGTTTTCACTCGAGAAACGGTTCCATACCGATTTAATCGGCAGGATCATGGCAGTTGTTAAGTTCAACAAACATGTTAATTAGTAGAAACAGGAATGGCGGACATTAGTTACAAAACTGCACCCCAATCAACAAAACCTATCTTTTTTATATCTTTGTAGTCCAAATTGGTCTCTGTTGGACAGAATGCAACTGCAGGTGTGTAGACTGAGTTTTGTCTGACAAAACAGTTATTCTTCATGAATAAAAGCCATAAAAATTGATAAATTGGTCATCATCATGGCACAGCTTAGGAAATTTTGCTTGAAACTTTTGCTCTCTTTCCAGCACCGTTGTTTAAAACAATGATAATATATTTATGACCCAGTTATTCAGCTGGTTCACTTTTTATAGTAAAAAACGGTCCAAAATTGGTTTGCAAGAAACGAGCAAATATTCTCAAATATGATGTGGCTGGTCGTTGCTCTCATTTTATGATTCAAAAGAATCCTAGATGGAGCTGCTTCGGCGCTCATTGAGTCAGAGTCCTCAATACCAATAACACGACGCGCGTGTTTCCTTACAATTCATTGTTTCTCACCTAGTACCATTATTTTCTTAAGTTGTGGATCTCTGTACGTGGTAATACGTAACCTTTTTTGTTGCCGAAAGGTAAAACATACCAGTCAACGTCTTCATATAAAAATTTGTGGCACGCGCTAATAAACTGTGGCTAGAGTAGTCAGTGTAGTGTAGATAGTAGTTACCTAGATGTTTTCCATCAATTCATTCAAATACATTTTCGTCTGAACGCCTAGACTTCAAATGGTATTGTGAGTTCAGATTTACCACTGAATAATTCATATAGATCAATTTCGTGACCAACTTCTCTATCAAGAACCAATAAAAAATTCCCACGAACCAGAGTTATGCATATAAAAGTTTGAACGTTCAGAAAAAGGGTTGACTTTAATACTCAGCCAGTAAAATCTCTTCAGAAGTTTGAGATCCACTTAGGGTTTGATGATAGGGACAATTAATAAAAGACGCTAAATAATCAAAGTATTCACCTGAAGCCCGTGAAGGATCTAACATTTTGATCTTCGTAGGTGTGGCAGATGTGTATGACATTTTGTGTAAGTTGGTGTAATTTGGGGCGAGATGGTCCAGTGGTTAGAGCTCGAATCTACTGATAGCAAAGCCGTGGTCCGAACCCGAGCATCTGGACTTCCCCTGCCTAGGCTTGGGCAACTCGATAGTATCCCAGCCCTCGTGCAACTTTCGGGTGGCATGCCAGCTATGCACCGAAAGGGTGCTATAGTTGAACGATTCTTTTGGTGACACTTTCGTTTCTGAAGAAACTCTCTCATCTGCTTTAGAGCCACAGTGAAACCACACACTTGCTGGCCTGACTAATATCTGCCATTTTACATTTCACTTCCCCGTTTAGGTAATGCTTTGCTTTGATATCAGTTCCATAATAATCCCTCTCTCATTACCTATTCCGGGGTTTCATACAATAAAAACAAACTGTGTAAAGTATTAGGCTCACAAGCCTGACTAAGTGTAGCACTCAGTTAAATTTTGATTTTACCCCACCTCGTAAATTTCACAAGCAAATGCCTCCCGCGGATGCTGGGAAGAGCATGACTAGAAAGCCGGACACCTGCATACACTCTCACGCTGCTTCACTTAAAACGGTGAACGTACAATCATCTAGATAGCACCTACTTAAAGATTGTCTTTTTGGTAGTTCGAGCAAAATTCAGCATTACGTTCAACGGCACGCCACTATCTAATCAGAAACTTCAGTTTTTCGACATTATCTTCAAAACTGAACAAACCGTCAAGGGTGAAACATTTTTTCACATAGTTCAATAGACAAGCGCTCAAGGAGTTTTGCACCACTATCCGTAGAGTGCTCTCAAATAAATAAAACTTTCCGACATCCTCGCATGTTGTGCTATATTTGTGTGCGCGTTTAAACAGTTTGAAAAATAACGTTTAGCAATCGCCCCCAAATGTTTCGAGATTCATCATTCACGTGGCCCTTGGCGCTTATATTGGTCCGACAAGATACATACTGATATGTAATGTATCACACTCAAATATACCAGAGTATAATAATACTACATATCAATAACTAATGGTACGCGGAAAAAAGAACAACTGATTCTGATGCACACCAAAAAAACTATACCGAGTCCAAAACAGGAATGTTGTGTGTTACACAGTTACGAGCGTCCGAAACATGTGAGATGCAAACAAACCTACTTTTTTACCACCTTCCCTCCAAGTATAGTGCGTAAATTTTTCCAAACCGAAATCGATGTAATATTGATTGATTGATTATCCCTTCCTAATAACTAGTTTCTTTTGTTTTCACCGCACTGTTGATCCAATATGTACGCCGGTGTCTAAGTGCGTCTTCATCATAATCGTCAGTATGATATGTGTTCAACGCTGATGCTTCACTGCCGTACAACCATGATTTATTTGAAAGCCTTATTGTGAAGAAACGAATAAAGGTGAATGAAGAACGGACTTAGTGCCAGCTTGCCACAATCATTCTGAGGTGACTACACCTCCAAATACCCACTCAGGCAATCTGGATAGAAATCGACAACAAGAACGCCACTGACATCGGTTGGCAGCCATATCTTGTAGTGTCTCCAACCAGGCATAGTGAGGATCACGCGGTCCCCATCCTGGAAGACGAATAGCACCGACAGCACGCAAGCGTTT
Source organism: Opisthorchis viverrini (assembly GCF_000715545.1). NCBI lineage: Eukaryota > Metazoa > Platyhelminthes > Trematoda > Opisthorchiida > Opisthorchiidae > Opisthorchis > Opisthorchis viverrini. The sequence goes on along the minus strand of NW_008751659.1, from coordinate 1,788,580 downwards.
CGTGATTTCCTTCATACTCCTCCGCCAAGTCCAGGGTTGGCCACCTCTCTGTTTACGTCATTCTGAGTTGGGCATGGAGAACAGCACTCTTTTAGGCAAACGATGGTTCGGCATACGCAACACATGTCCCAACCAACGCAGCTTCTGGTGCTGGATACATTCTTCAATAGAAGTACCCGTTACACAACCGAAAATGCGCTTTCTAACTGCCTCGTTACGGATTCGCCGACACCAACCCAAACGAGCTATGGTTCTGAGACAACGATTGTCGACCACCTGAAGACATCTCACTTCCGCTGCTCTAACAGCCATACAACAAGACAACCCGCACTGTAGCTTGATATACACGTCCCATGAGATTCACGGATATATCGCCTTGACATCACAGGTGTCTCAAATTAACAAATGTGATCGGGGCCTTTGCAAATTTGTTCATTGACCTCAGCCATGACACCACAGTCAGAATTAGTAAAACTTCCAAGATACGCACAACGCGAAGATATGGTCAACACAACCCTTACCGGGCCGGAACCCTGCTTGCTTCTCTCGAGTCATTGTTTCTTGGGCCACCGTAAGGTAAAGAAGCACCAGTGACGCTAGCCATTACGTTAGAACCAAGTTTAAGCTGATCCCCCAGTGGTTACCACACTCACTACGAGCCCCTTATTTAAAAAAGGGCACAGTCATCGACTTCCCCCAGTCCAAGCACATATACAGTTCTGAACGTCCAAAACTTCACATTCGTTTGATGTAACCCATCGCTTTCCCAACCTAACTTCCCCTAAGTCAACATGAGAATGGTCGGTTAGGCAAAGTATGTTACGCACTTACTGCGGAACTACTAATATGACTCCAATGACTGAAACTGTCTCAATTCAGTGTGACCGGCGAACGTATGGAGCCAAGATTTGACGTTAACGTGCATGTTTTAAACCAACCGGAGTGGTCAAAATATCCGAATTTCAAAGAACGAGCTTTTAATTTACCGACTTTTGAGTCTTATGGGTATTTTCCTAGGCTTTGCCTTATAGTCTACCTGACAAGGCAATCCTTTCACTGACGAAACCTCTTTCAGACTGGGAAGAGTAACTCGGTTACATCCATGTAAATATTCAATGCAGGGGATCCATGGGAAAAAATTTTTACCATTCTGTTACCAGTCTGGTATACCTAAATTAATTAAACAGCACATGAAACTTATATAACTTGCGGAATTCTACTGTCACTAGCACCCAAAAACCCATGACTCATGATGGCTGTATAAAAGATATAGAAGCCTCTTGTGGCAGTTGAATCACCTACTACTCCCCACAACCTGCTTTTTCTGGGTTCTACTGAACCAACTTGATGACACTATCAGCTTACCGATACTTGTGTCAAAAATGACTGAATGCTTGTCCGATGCTCCCCCCAGCAAACGGTCTGATGATAAAAATGCTGGGATCAAATACTGTGTAGATTACCACACGTCTATTTAGTGTGAACATGAGACTTTAACACGTAGTTGATCACCCCATATGCAGTCACACCTACAGAATAAGTTTAAAAATAGTAACAAAGCGCAAACGAAGCCGCAACCTATCTGTGAGATATGATGAATTTTACTACTTGCTGGAGGTCTACTAGGTCAGACGTTCAACTAAATTAAAGTGCCGGAAGCGCTCATCTCTCGCAACCGAATAACATCAGAAACCGGATTATGAAGTATGTCTTTGTAAAGCCCTCATATTCAAATTCGCGTTGTCAGGTAATGCCACCGCAGTTTGATTGTCACTTGGACATGCGCGCGTTGAAGTTGGGTCACCAGAGCTTCCGCGCGTTATCGTCACAGATATTTCAAAAGTCCTGTCTGAATAATGATGCAGACGGCGTAAAATGTGTCTGTTTTTTCTCCAAATTATCGTTACTCTATCATCGTTAATTAGTGCTGGTTAGAGAAGAGATGGAATGGACACTGTATGATGCGAATACAGATTTTTTTACTGTTGACCGCTATGGATTCTTTCAATTAATTCGTAATACCCACGTGACAAAACTCCTTAGAGTAAAGATGTGCAGATAAAAAGTGTGTTATTCAGTGACATAATAAATTGTGCGGTTCCAAAATTAAAAAAAACACTTTTCGACGCGGATATATCAAGTAAAGAATGGATAAAATGAGTACCTGCATTAGAAGAATGGCATACGGAGCCTAAGTAAAGTGATTAAACAGAAGAGTGCACTGATGGTTCTACTCCTTTGTGCGTGTGTTGTCGATGAATCTAACAAATCCACCGTTGCGAGAGATAATGGCTTTTCGGATCGAATTTTTTAATGGTCTTGGCTCGTGTTGGTGTTTTCTATGACATATTTGAACGTCGATTCAAACACAAAGTTAAATCGCAACCCGAAAAACTCGTAACACTGTGCCAAATGTAAATATGATAACCATATATTAGGCAATGCTGATGATGACTCCACCAGGGATAGAAACGTTTCCAGGGGATGGGTGTACAGCGGATGGATGAAAGTAGGCGACTGTGATTAAAGATGAGGAAATTCGACACTGACATCTGCCAGCCTGCTTATTGTAAAATTAAAGCAATGGTAGCCAATATGTGTATGGGCGATTCAATTTTGAGTCCCCTTGGGTACGTCGTAATAAATCACCGAATTATCAGAACATAGAAATTTGGAAAACCGAATAATTTTTGATAAGTTTGTTAGCAGTCCTTAACATTTGTGAAAAGTTTAGGAATCAAAACTTATAGATGGGTATAAAAGTGTAACACAGCAGTCGGTTTGAGTCATGTTGGTCGAGTCTATCAATTTTGAATGCACGTAACCCCGTGGTTTGACATTGATCGGTCCGGCCAAATTAAGATGGACTGACGATCTAGGCGGTCAGTTTAGACTCGAGAGAACACAATCAGTAAGTAGACATAAACGACCGCTTTGCACCCCAGTGCCCAACTGTTAAAAGTGTGGTCTTTTTTGGGGGAATATTGGTTGTGAATTTTTTGATGTTAGGATTAAGTAATGCACCTGTTGCTACTAACTACTGAGGGGTGATGGACTGGCAACTTGTCATTGACCAATTCAAAGTACGCAGGAAGATACAGATCCTCAGAATAATTCGAATGCTTTAGGTGGTAGCTAATTTCACAGCGAAGTAATTAATTGGACTACATGTTATTCAGTGCAACGTGCCACCAGCAGACGCGGCAGTGAATTTCAGAAATCTAGGTGGAATTTAACCAACCATCACGTGTTTACTATCCGAGAACTACGGGGAAGAGGCTAGCTCACTGCCAAACCGGCAGGCAAAGTGCCAAAGCCTGGCATATTGCCTAAAACAAACACAACTGTCAGTTCAGAGATACTGAGGACAATTAATTATACATACCACATTAAGGAAGACAAAGTAAGAGGACATAACCTGGGTTTTGAATGAATGATGAGTATTAAAACCTGTTGAAACTGCAATTATTACTCTTCCACAGTCATTAATTTTTGGGGTGCCAGAAGACGACAGCAGATTGGTCCGGCATTTAGGGGTCCCTTTCCGAAGCATAGACATGCATCTTGACGATTTTGAAGGAGCGCGATAGCGTAAGAGAACAGCTCACAAGATTATGCTGAACTAGGTAAAAATGTAGAAGATATGGGAAATCAACACCTGGCAAAATACAAAATCAACAGTTGTGTTGCAGTGAGTCAGTTGCTTACATTTGAATAGAACTTTTGATGGGGATGATAATCTCCCAGCGGCTTCAACTGAGGCGACCTACACAGATTTCCGGAGCATCACAAAACAAACGGAAAGACCGGTGAAAGACTGCGAACTGTGGGTAACTTGAAGGGACAAGCCAAATGATCTTAACCACTTTCGCACACGGGATAAACTATGTTTTTTAACAAGGAGCCATTGAGAGATTATAATTAGAGGTGGGTTTCACTGACTGACTTGTTCCGGCTTTCATTGTCCAAATATTTTACAATAACCATGCTTATATTTTGCTCCGTCAGTGAACCAGGCAATTTTATCTTACCACTGATCAACACTTGGATGGTATCAGACAATGCGCCTGGAGAGGTGAGCATATGTGGGACGTCCCTGATTGCTGGATTGGTACAAGAGCTTCTCATAAGGCAAATACGTGAACATGTTCTGCACATGTTTGGACCCTGGTTATCCGCCTTTCGCCTAACTAGTAAACCTTTTGAACTTCCGCCTTCTAGTGTCTCCAGCACCCAAACGTGTGTTTAGGAGAGAGAATTTTCCTCATTCAAATTGTGTCACTTTTCTTGTTTTACCAACTCCACACTCGAGGGCACACTTCCGTCCACTTTGTGACCACCTTGACAGAACAACGTAGGATAAAGTTATCCTCACTTCCTGGAAACAATAATATCTTGGGGCAACTTACCGTGCTGTATTCAACTCCTGCTTGGATTCAGAAACACTACAAAGCGCATTTTCTCCCTTACATGGATCGATTGGTTCTCATGTATAAAATTTGCTTTCGCACCAGATATTATTTTATATTATGGTATTCTTAGATATTTATTCATCACGTTTCAGAGAGAAGAAGGAATTCATTTTGCCCGTGTACAAAAACATTCGCGATGCGATGATGGTGAGTTGCCTTTGCAGACAATATAATTCCCACAAATTCGTCTAGTTCATTTTTGTTGAAACCATTCTGCTGGCTTAAATGAACATGGCATTCGTAGACAGACAGGGTAAATCAGTTAATATCCGTCCAACAGACGTACAGCGCTTTGCGCTATTCAACAGTCATTCCAGACAGTGTCTATGAAAGTCTGATGTGAATGAGAGGTGACAAAACGGTTTATTTAGAATGGAGAAGGTTGCACACTTTCCAGGACATCCAATTGTTCTAGTGGGAAAAGACTGAACAGTGGCGATAGTGAAATGCATTCACAGTGGTGGGGCTTTAAAAAACGAATTCGAACCACACGAATCCATTTTGGGTTGATCAGGCTTTGAGCTCCACAAATTAGGATTTTGATCGGTCCCCGTTCGTCCTACCCAGTATGTCTGCCGAACGGTATCCCAATAACAGTTGCGTATTGACACCTGCGTAGAAATACTTAAAGACAGTTTGGTTTGCCAGTTGGCAATTTATTATCCTGGCCATTACAAGTGGCTTCCAATAAGCAAGTTTGTTCTTGGGTAAACACGCGTCACAAAGACCACCCATGCACACTGGACCATTGTGCACAGTAAAAAACAAACTTTATTTCGGTACCAAACCGTAATGATTTTGTCACAGTGTTCTTGCTCGTCTACTATATCGCATGCATCAACAAACAGCAGAATTAGTAGTAAGTCTAGTATGCACGTTATAGAAGCATCAGGGGACAATGATTCTTCGAAGGCAGATGTTCACGATAATTTCTGTGGATGGAGAACAGAAACAAAGCTCATGAGCCAAAGCCCAGTAAGGAGGGTTGTGCATCACCAATGCTTACATATGAATCAATCAGACTAGTAGGCAACGTATGTTACATAAGGAATTACTTCGTCTAAAGATTGATATCTGTCACAACGAAGCCCGAACAAACAGCAACAGATGGGTTGAGGCTGTAGCTGCAGTTACAGCGCTTAATGCAATAAAGTGGACACGTACTGGAAATCTGATAACCACTTACTTGCTCTTTTTGAACAGCTCCAAACGTAAATGCTGCCACAACTCTTTGGGCGCAGTTTCCTCTTTTTGCGTTTGGAGTCACCGTGGCATAAGATAACTGATTTTGTTCCAAACAAATCAGCCGCAACAAAAAACACCCCAAGATTCCACTACTATGCAAATAGATGGTAATAAACTAATATATAACAGTAAAATAATATCAATAAGGTAATACTAATAACCCTAATCGTCAGTTGGGTCATAATTGATTTTGGACGCTAAATAGGTGTTACTGGAAACAGCTAAACACGCCTTTCATCTCGATAGCCGCCTCCGCGTCTTTTTTTTAAAAACCCCATGCAAGTGGCACAAGAAATACAAATCTGTATCAATGTTAAGTTTTGCGGCATTTAATTAGTGTCATCATTTGTCATTCACAATGCCTTTATGCAACAGGGTCCCAAACATCCAGACATAGGATAAACTTGTTTCGGATAGCCGAAGTAGACTTAGGCAACTACCAACAGTTTCCACCGTAAAATTGAGGGTTCTTGATAATGTGCTGCAATATTGGTAGCTTGGGTGAGTTTATTGGTTGTTGATCAGGGGGTTGTTCAGCTGTTCGCCAAGCTCGGCAACTGGCTTGCAAGCGTTTCGTCACCATACGAGGAGACCCATCCAACTGCACACTGATGATGTTTCCTTGTATGGTGATGAAACGTTTGCAAACCAATCGCCGAACTCGTTGAACAGAGCAACAGTCACCTGGTCAGCAACTAATTGGGGGTTCTCTTAAGTACTTCTTTGGAAGGGTAATGAGAACTCCTCGTTTAGTGGCCATTCCTATGATCAAAGCTTTAATTGTCCGGAAGTGAACACAGTGCGATTTATACCACCATTTATTTCCTCGTACCATGTTAAAATAATAATGCATACCTGAAGTCCCCACAACCTTAACCTTTTGGCAACGTTCATGTCCTCGTATTTCTGAGCCAACTCTTACTCAAGAGCAAAGGCTGCAGAATTTAACTCTGATTTCTTGTTTCACCTTGAAAACTGACAAATTTGTGGGGTGCAAGTGTGGCGCAATTGTGTATACAGCTCATGGGACATGAGAGTAGCGTCCAACGAAGCCTCGAAGTTCAGTCCATATATCTGATGAAAAGTCAGCACGAAAATTATGGAACCACTTTGCATTGCCTGTTTACTGTTGCCTCACATTCGAAGAAAGTTCAGAAATGTTCAACAGTGCACTTGAGAATGTTCGCATCTCAAAAACTGCACGCAGATGAGATTTTCACTTTCATATGTAACAGCGCGTAACTGCTTAGTTCGTGTTGGTCAGTAAACACGTTCGCCATAAGAGGCGTCCTTAATTTCACTGGTAGTTCGACTATGAAAAGAAGGCATGTCGAGAACCCCTTGTAGAATGAATCTTGGTTAATTCCCGCTTACCGCATATATTGAACTCCAATCAGCTTGAGATATCAAGTGATATACTCAACAGTAATGGCAGAATTGACTATTCAAATGCCAAGTAGACATCCTTTTGCTCTCAAAACTTTGCATTTTGTAGGTCTTTTCTTCACAGTTCCATCCGCATTTTGTTTTTAATGTGAATAGACACACGTGGTCATTGAAAATTCTGCCTTTCGAAACAGGATCTCCCAAAAACACATATTTAGTTATTATCTCTTACCACTTGGGGGCTACCACCTGCAAAACTACGAGAACGTACTTAATGATGTAAATCCACAAAGGTTACCGTGTTTTCGTTTTCCTGTGCTGCGCTGTTTTTTGTTTCGTTTTTTTTCAAATTTAATTCGACGTTATTTGATACATCCTCGACGTCAGCACTTTGATGCAGTTATGCGACGGTTGATGTGTTTCAGACGGTGTTGAACTCGCAAGCACAATCATCGTCGGTTGATCCTGTGGTTTTACTAACACTCCCGTAGAGCTGAGTTGTTGTCTGCGGGTTGATGTAGAGCAGCTCTTCTGAAGGGGGACCATGGAATGTTGTACAGAGTGGGGTGACTAGATATTAGAGCAGTGAAGGGCAAAGGTCTAAACTGCTGGTTACCCCTTAAACCAATCAGAATCGTTGTCTAAACCAAACAGATGGCCCCCATTGTAATCTTGCGTGATACCGTCCAACTACATCTTTATCTAATGCAACAGATTGGTGAGCTAACGCACTGAATATGTGTGAGCGAATCGGGGTGACAGAAGGCCGTCCGTTACTAAAGTATTCAAGCTCCTATCAAAATAACAGCTGTCGAATGTAGCTTTGACTTATTTTTCCTCGTTACTGGTTCGCTGATAGGCTTGTTCAAGAACCTCATTTCCCCGGAATGGGCTTGTCAAGGACTTCATGATTACAGTGTGTGTCATTTGGATGGGCACCGGTCAGCAACAGCTGACGTGTGCAATGCGTCGGCAGCGCTTGATTGAATACAGATGTGTTCAAACAGAGGTAGTGAAACCTTCATTTCTACAAGAAAATCCGTAGACGATGTCCTGAATTCTGAACTAAGGCACGCTCATGCTTACCACTCGAAAAAACCGCATTTAATGAAGTTCTCATTGTGTTCAAATTTCTCGCATCTAAGAGTCAAAACAGACTCCACTCTCAAACGTGGGGAGATTAAACTAATCCTGCGTACCTGTAAACCTAATATGTGAAGCCTGTTTACACACACTTAACCAGCCTGTTGCACTAGCTCCAAGACAACCCACCGCAGAAAAGCAGGATTTCGGCCTATACTGAAGTAGCTTTACTCTGAATATGATGAAAGCTAAACCATAAGTGATAGAAGATGCTTATGTGTTCGCTTCAGGAATAATGTCTGTTTATGGACGTTTTTTTCTGGTATGCGACTCTGAGCATTCACTCAAAGCAAATCAAACTAGGAAGTGCGAGCTATGGTTGCGGCAATGGGATGAAAAGTTTGAGGCTTACTGTCGTGGTTGGCATTTTTCGCTTGACCATGCAATCGGGTCCATCGAAAAGCAAGAAAGCATGATAGGTACGATTTCAGGCAAAACTGATGTTCCAAAGTGTCTACTTGTACCCTCGGTTGAATAATACATAAATCGTGGTAGATAATAGGATTGACGACAACCATGTGCAGTGTCGTAATGTAATTTTGACAAGCTGGTCAAACGGTAAGCAGAAAAGCGGATACTACTTACAAAGTTACTGAAAACTATTCCATATCCCACTGTCAGTTCCGTTTTTCTCATGATCCACTAGGTATGCGCTGTCCTCAGGTTTCCGGCAACATCATGTCTTACTTGAACACCAAGTTGTAAACAAAGGTGAACTACCTTGCCAGTAAAGTGGGGTCGATATGAATCTGTTGTTTATGGGTGAATTGGATCGTGATAAAGTGGAGATGGCAAGTTAGAGCTCTAAATCTTCGGTTCAGTTTGCCAATTACTTTTCAGCTAGCAAACAGAGCACTACATAGGCGCCGCCGTAATTATTGCTTCCTCTGAAATTAATGGTATGCGTCCTGTGCCCCTTTATGCGTAACAGTCACTCCGGGTAGTTTTTTTATAAAAAAAAGTTTTGCAAGGAAGTCACCTCCTAAGTGAACGTACGAACACAATATCAAACGAGGCGGAGATGCGGTAGAATCCATCGTAATCAAGGGATACCGATAATCTTCCTAATAATGCGCAGTAGTCAGAGCGCAAATAACATCAGTTTTCATGTGTCGTTAGTGGTATGAGACTCAAAAAGAAGCTTAGAAATCAACTTCTCGCCAGACTGTTGTTTACGTCATTGATGAACTTTTACAGCATTTGGGGACTAAGCCCGCCTGATGGACCCAGGCAGGCCAAAATTGTTAGTAGACAGTTGATGAATTTCTACAGTCGCTTAGGTGGAGGTTTATCTGAAATAAAAAAGATTGAATTTGTTATCTGAAGTTTCCTTTCGAAAAACGGTACTCGGATATTCCCCCGCCTGAGAAGTCTTAAGGAGTGCGTTTTAGAGTCAAATGCATGTGCGGATGAAGTGCAGTGAAAATTGGCGCTACATCTGCTGGGTTTAATGATTAACGTTATACAACCTCATAGATTTATCGTCCATAATTAACGTAGTTTACGATGGCTGTAATGCTGTAAAAATGGAAAAGATGGCTAATTTTCATATCCGATGGCGCATTCCTTCAACAAACTTGGATTGAACGTTTCATCTGCACGCGTATAGTGATCGTAGTTAGTGACTTACTAGAATCGTACTCTATCCCAACCTGAAGTCTAATCAATCAATCAGTTATTTCTGCACTTCAACCTAAATTCCGAACGCGTGGAAACGTCGTAACAACTCAGGATGGTGCCGTTCTATTTTCCGATCGAACTTTCTGTGCTCAGAAAAACTCCGGCTAACCTGATCGTCGTTCCATTTTGTGATTAGTGCTGAAGCCTCAGATCTGTGAGAAAACCGCCTTCTGGTTTCACTGAATGAGATAACCTCTTTGCTCCCCTCAATTTCTTGTTATCTGATACATTTCGGTGACAAGGCTGTCATCTGTGTTTCGCATTTACATGTCCTAACAATCAGGTTGAAATCGATGTGACTGCGCTCTGCTTGACGAGCGTAAACAAAACCGAGTCTGTTTCTTGCGTCTTGTTGCTTTCAGTGCAGCCATGCCGGTCACATAAAGAAGCGATACCGTTTAGGCTTTCAGCAAGTACCAAAACATACATGGGAACAGTTTTATGAGACACGTCCGTATTCACTCGGTAGCCACGATTAGGGGCTAGGTAAAGCTAGAAATGTGGAACTGCTGGGATACTAACAAAATCCACTCCAACTATGTGGGTTTCTATTCTGATATTCAGTCAGTGGATTCCGCATTTCTCATCACATGACGCCCAGAAGAGTTGTTTACAGTGTGGATAATGCAAAGAATTTCCTAGTTGGTTCTAATGACCTAAGCAGTTGCATTCAGATTCGTGTCTCTGATCGGAGAGATGATTGAACACTTGATACGTCACTTACTGTACGTACAGTGTGTCCGACCGAAACCAGAATCAGTAAAGCATCAAGCTGTGCCCATCAGCAGTCATTCGTGAATGGTCTATGTCGGGTTCATCGACTGCCTTCCGTCTTCTGACCAAGCACGAAAACGGATGACGTAGGATAGTTTTCAACAGAGTTTGCTGTTTGTCGATTCCTGATTGGAACATGACGTTTGCGAGTCTAATTTTGTGTTCTTTTGGCAATCCGTCATCCCTTCTTCAGAAAATAATCAGTGCACTCGCTGTCTGCGTGAACGGTGATTAGCAGGCTGGATAATGTGCGCGGTCAATTTTTTAGGCTGCAGCTAACTGATGTTGATGGTTATCGATGAGCTTAAAGCAGACCCGTTGACCACCTTGTTGTCCGATTGGCCGGCACTTGAGTTGACAGTATGTTTGATGACAAAAGACCATGTTGGATCCCTGTTGAATCTAAAATTTTTGTAGGAATTAAGCAGGATGATTTTGTGACTTTGCGGTTCTTTTGGTTAAAAGCGATTATTGTTTCACTGGTTTGTAGTTAAAGATCAGTTTGAGTGATGAACACCAAAATGTGTTTGGCCACCATTTTCTGGTCCTTTGCAACTTTTGGCTACTATGTGTGTGCAAAAGACACAAGGTTCTGTAGCACAGAGATTCAGTCATGCCAACTGCAGTGACTTTTTTCACGCGAATATAATCAGGGTCTAGCAAGTCTTAAGGAATATTTAGGTAAACGTGGGTATCTACGCAAAGTCGGATTGGTAATAACCGCATAACAGTTAAAAATTTCCCAGAAAATTTTCTGGGTTAAAAATAATTTCGTAAATTGGATGAGATGGTTTCGTTTTGTGATTTTCAATACATGCCAGTCCTTACCATGCTCGGCACAATTATTCTTCACCGAAATTAGAACAACCTCATGGTTCACCCTTCCAGTAGGTCTTCATTGTTTATTGGTATTTCGACGCCTGGTTCGCCTGGAAGTCAACTTGGGTAGTTGCGTGTTTCGAATTTTATGTTAAATTCACGTGAGAGTTATACTCGCTTTTTATAAGTGGCTAACCTTCGGCCATTTTATTTCAACACTTAGTCCCTGCTGGGTGGAATGCGAGTCCTCAGTGAAGAATTTGGAACTGCTGAGAATGCAAAATTGGCCAAAGACCTTCTAGACACTTCATTCAAAGAAGACAGCGAATATCCTCCAGTAGGTTCTGATTGTATTTTTCATGATAGCGTTTTAGTTACGTCATATATTGATCGGAAATCCACGTCTTTTATGCAATGAATGGTGCTACAAAACAATATATAACCAATCCTAAGAGATACACTCTCTGCCTCAAACACATTGCCCTATGGCATTATGTTTTAGAACACCAGGATTTTGTGACGCAGCAAGATTTCTTCTATAATTAGGTGGGCGTTTGGCTGGTCAGGGAGACCGGTGTATGGATTCAAACAGGTGTCGAAATCCACGATCTTTCTGACCAGCTGTAAGCTAACATGCACGAGCAAACATATTAGGCGAACACAACGAATTAGTCTACATACACGATTACAGAGTTTTGACAAATGAAGAGAATGATATGAGGATTAGTGGCTATGCGAGCAACTGGGATTCTTTTGTGCACATCCGCTGGCTCTTTCGAACGAAATAGTTCAAGACAAGCCACCTGGAATTCAGGTCAAGTTTTCACTGAGGTGAGGCATTTGCATTTGTTGATCGCCAGATTACTCGCCTAGACAGTGGGATGTAAACACAGGCAGTTTTACCACCAGGCATTATTGATGTCATTCATTTTCGTTCATTCCATACTTCTCCAATTAACATGACATCACGCATCCCGACTTTTCTGAAGTCTCAGATTAAAGAAGCCTGACATCTGTGAAATTCAATCATTTGCATACCGATTTGGTTTTCATGAGAAACTCACCTGGAAACCAGCTGAAACCCTCGTTCATGATGCTTTTAAACAACTAAATGTGCTGCACCAGGACGTTTCATGTTTCCAATAAGATATCGTTCAATGTTTTTTTTTAAAAAAGAAAACCCGATAATTTCGGCTCATCAGGTAAGCGCAGTCCCGGAATTTCCGTCGACTTTATATTCTACTTGAACCCAAATTTGACAGATCTCGACAAATGCAAACATTGGTATATCAATTTGGTTTTCACGGGAAACTCAACTGAATGTCTCGTTTGTGATATGCTTCAACTAAATGTGCTGCACAAAAGCCTCCTCATGTTTGCCTTGTAAGATGGTAATGTGATATCCCGAATATTGTTCCTCAGCTGGAAATTTGTTGAACCAGGTGAGGAGATCAGTATAGGCCATGCGTTAAGGTTGGTAGGTAGGATGGTAGGATGATGGGATGGTAGTCAAAAAAATAAACCTACTAAATTCTTTTTTCCTCAACGAAAATATACTGCACAATCTCGAATATCATGCCAACTGAAACATGAGGCGGCCATTGTGCAGTACATTTAATTGAAGTGTATCATCAACAAGAGGTTCAGTGGGGTCACCCATGGAAACCAAATTGGTATGCGAATGAGTGCATTGGGTTCAAGTGGAACATAAGGTTCAAGGAAACTCGGGGACTTCGCTAAGCTGATGAGCCACAAGATCGAAACACGTCGTGGGCTGTTAAACTGATTTGAGCAACATTGCGAGTAGTTTCTTTTACGAAAACCAATCGCAGTATGATTGCCAAAACAGACGCCATATTTAATAAGTTGTGAGAAAATCAGGAATGATCATTCATTATCCTTGACCACATATGCATACCCATTTCGTAAAGCGTATTCTACGGGTCACCTTTTGAAGAGTGGGTGTCCCTCCTCTCCCAAATTGGTTAAGGAGTTTTCTGTGCCTAAATGAAGGCAAACAGATCAAAAAGGCGCTGACTGAACAGTGCGAGTTGAAGGCAATCCTGATCAGGTGCTTGATGGTGCATAACTACCCAACGTTTGACGTTCAGCGTTTCAGTGCAGTTAAACAGTTGACTTAGTGGGACTAAGTGGTTGCTCAAATCGTTGTTCGGAGTGTTCCTCCCGGTGGTCAAGATATCCTTCTTCATTGAAAATGGTTATCCCTTTTGGATCCTTGCTCTGCGGGTTCCAAGGCCAGGTAACACCGATCACCCAAAAAACTCTTTGAGCATCCCCAGCTTCGTCCGCCTCTTACACTCCCTTAGCCTCCCGTATCAAGTAATCCACATGGGTGGCGCGCAAGCTGAATTTCACTTGCCAACTGTAAACTAGTTGGGCTATATTATGTTCAGGACCGGCAGGAACCCTTATCCGAGCTCCGAGCAGTGCGGCTGTCCTGTCTGATACATAGTATGTAGTCAGAAATGGAGACGCCGTCCTACAGGCGAAATTCAGAGCTTTTTTCAGGGATGGGGCGGCCTCGCTTTGGCACGAAATATAATCCAACGATGGAGCAGTCGGAAGGGAGTACATATGACGTTTTATAATAGTATGACTATATTACGGTTTGCTGTCGTCTAATACCGGTCAGCTAGAACTTTACTTTGACTTACTGTGTTGAACAGTTTTTTAAAAGATCTACGGGACCGGAAGCTTTCGAAGTAAACCTTATCGTTCTTTTACGAGGTATATTCAACTAACAAAAGCGGTAAGATAAAAATCAGTCCCAATCATAATAAATTCAAGTGCTCAAAGGTCAGCTCGTGGTTGGGTAGAAACTAACACGCGATCCTCTCACCCGACTAGTTGACCTCTTCAAAGCCCCTTTCATTGAGGACCGCATTTTACAAAATTCAGACTGTTGAATTCTTAAGTCGGAAGATTCTGTGTGGTTCAAAAACCTTTTATAATACGATTTAACATGTCCCTTGAAGGTTTAGCCGCGTGCTGAAAATCTTGCAGCATTCAAGTGGCCCTTCGCATCAAATAAATGGGTTTAAACAGAACCGGTGCCGGCACGTTTTTATTACTGGGACTTTCAGACATTTAAATGAAGACATGTATGATTACGTAGCCAGGGACTGATAAACTGACAAAGTGATGTAGTCTAATAGGACAGCCTGTAATTTACTTATTGTATACCTAGTGAGCGTCTAGCAAAGATCAAATGCATACTAGCCGCAAAAGAAAATCTTAAGCCTCTTTACTGGTGCTTCCTTTCAAACACAATTTTCTCGGAAGACAGATCAACCACAAGCTTCCAAAATAGTTGATACCCAATATGCCAAAGAATCCATGTCTGTCAGAGATGGTCTATTTGATGCTTGGCTTGAAAAGCGATTATTCTTCAATTGGACATATTCATGTCGTCTAGCTTTCCACGGACCAAGCTTGTGGATTTTTTTTGTTGATCTAAAAGTCCAATCGCCTGACTCTGCATTTTGTCCCACAAACGTGACCCAACTTATCGACCATCATGCCTACATACGATACAAAGCTTCAATCATTTTTCTGCACTCTGTGAAACTTTTCATGTTTAAATTCAAATTTAGATAAACTCAAATAACGTTGCATAAAAGGCCATAAGCAGTATGATATCAGTAATCTACATCGTAATCAAAAGGATATGCTGGAGAGGACCTCGGACTCACAAATTGGAAAGTGTCCAAAGTTAGACGGGATTTGTCAATCACTGAGACAGTAAAATTTATCCTTCTACCTGAACTGGTTTGGTGAAAGCAAAGCTGAGGCGAATTCCGGAGTGGGGAACGCCCACGTTTGTTCTGACTTTTTAAATCCAGACTGATAATTTGGTTGTCCGGAGATCCTTCTTTTACTCCATTTTCCCAAAGTGAGTATGAAGTCAGTCGACCGAGTTTCAGTTCTGTCCAATCACGTTTATCGAAACCCAAAACTAGAGCCCACTATTGGAAATCCGATGAGGCTTCTTCTACGTAGAACACATTAACCGGGGTTCCAGCACAATCCGATTCTGACACTGTCACAAAGCTATGAGCTTAAGAATGATGCATGGTAAATTACCAACCTACTTCTTTATAGCACTCAAATTTTCTCCCATTTCCAGTCGTTCTTCGACGCCGTAGAGAGGCTGTGGAATGATCAGGGTGTTCAAAGGGTATTCACAAAGGCCAACGAATACCAGCTTCTGGATTCAGCAAAGTAGTAAGTTACAGATATATGAAATGCCTTTCGGAGACAGTCTTGGCTTACCAGGATAGAATGACTTTTGACTGGTGTTGGAAACCTCATTTTATTCTGATGGTCTGTATGAAACCTAAGTTCGAACAAACTCAAAGCCACCTAGAAGTAGTTGATCCTAAAAAAATATAGGACACAGACGGAACGATCATCCTTGAAATAGGATACAATGAGAGACCTGAAAAATACAAGACCACTGAAAACATAGGTGGATCAAGAATCAAAGTTAACCTAAGCGCCTAAAAAACAACAGTTTTGCTCTGACATTCACACGTTGCCTTTTGATCTATCTAACAGCGCAATAGTGTCATTAAAACCTTCAAAAAATACGGGTGATTTTCACCGTGATCTTGCACATGATCTTATTTGACTTACCAAGCGCTAAATGGTGCTCAAATGGTCAATGTGAAATTTTCTGAGCCAATGGTTGCCGTGTTACAATGTTCGTATTAGCCTCCTCACTGAGTTCAACCTTAAACTAAGTTGACATGTAGGAGCATAAAAACCATAGTACAAGCATGGCGACCGTCCTGCAAGCTTCATGGGGCCGCTCAGCCTACTCTTCTCTCTAGCGTCTTGTTACTTGTTTCTATTACGCAGTATATCATCCCAAAACTTTTGTGGTTTTTGACCACGGTACTCTCGATAACCGCATGCGTTCTGAGGCACACTGAACACGAAGCCGGCATCGCCAAACTGTAATTTATTCACTACAAACGACTGGACAATGGCTAATCCAAACTATTTAATCGCCTAAGGCAGATGGAAACTTTTCAGCAGCCGCTGTCTCCGAATTTACGCGACTCTTACATTACACTTGAACCTGAACTGGCCACATTCTATGAGGTGAACTCATTGGTCCACTAATTTTGTTTTCACAAGAGACTATTTAATTCCAGCGAAATCGCTCTTTTGTTGTTGTTGTTGTTGTTGACGGCACCCACGTTACCCACAGAAATATGGACAACAACAAAGTAAACACACCCTCCTCAAACCCAGATCGTCAGCACTCTAAAAGAATTTATCAAAACGGGCAGTTTCAAGCGGCTGCTCCAAAGTACCGCCATTGAAAAAATCGTCACACTTCACCCACGACGGCGAACTTGTGACATTTTAATTCCAGTACATGTGGTGTGATATGGCATGAAGTGTATCACTGTTCTATTTAGCATTCACTCTGGTCCGAGCAAAAAGCATCCTTCTGAATGACAGTGGTTTCATATTCCGTCGAATTGTTAAACAATGAAGGTCCATTGGCATATTGGTTCAGACCGTTAGAGACATGTAGCCAAGGCTTGTTTTAAAGCCCCTACTTCGTGAAGACTACGAAGAATGGGGAAAATCAATGGATATGGAGATTTGACGGGTACTATCCACCATGAGTCTAACACGAGTTACTGTAGCGGAAAATACAAACCCACGATGTGTTTAGAACTCTGACTTGCCCGTTGACAAAACGGGGGGATGATCCTCCTAAGCCCATTACATACTATTTGGTCTTCTCTAGGATACTGTATTCGATGTCAATAATTCCGTATTTCTAACATAACGTACCAAAATTTTCTCAACTTTCTGCTGTACTATGCTGTACATGTGCGAAAAGAGTTCTGGGTAAAATAATCACATCCAACTAAGCACTCACAAGCATAAGTTTACCACTTTACAGTTTTGCACTGAGGAAGTTCAATTGGGTGTCATCTTACAGGATAATCTCAGCTGCCCTACGACTTCGCGCGCATTTCGAATGTGGGGCACGAAAAATGACTACGATCGTCGGCTGTGATCCTTTTGAGATATAGCTAGCATCATCATCATCGACTGCATGATATCACTGTTCAGCACCGATGGCTGACCGCTGATATAATATATATATATA
>NW_008751659.1:1764201-1770582 GCF_000715545.1 Opisthorchis viverrini | reverse complement strand
TAATATATTATATATTATATATTTAATATATGTATAATATAATCTGCTCCTATCAGGAACACAAGAAATATACAGTTCGTTTTTAGAAATCTTCATTGCAGAAAGAGATCAGAGGGCTTCGAACCAGCCGCCCGTGAGCCACCCAAGCCTGTATGTAGTACGTTCAAACTCACTTACGGATAAAAGCTGTTTTCAGGGATAGAAACTTATCACGAGTTTTTCTACGTAAGCTACGCTAGAATTTCTTGTAAAAAATTGACGGTTTGATGAAGATATGTGGTATCATTGTAATGGGTTTGATTGATATTCTGATAATCTACTTATACCCGCCTCCGTTTTTTGATACACTTAACAGTGACAAACAACTTTGTTGAAAGTCAGTTTCCCTGTTACCTATTGGCATCCGAAAATGCACCAGACTGTTCACCAATATAACTTTTGTTCTTTTGGTGTAAGACTCATGGCAACCGTATCTCATCAATTAGTGAACCGATAGCTCTCAGGCTTTTCCTTCTTTTTGATGTATTCGGATATTACTTATCCGGCTAAAGGCCACCATGGATGGTACTGAGCATATGCAAGTGGGTTATCTCTGAATGGTTCTGTATACCAGTAGATCATTAGTAGCAATGCCTTTGCCAGAGGTGAGCTGATTCCACTTCTACTGCGTTCTGGGTACGTAATAAACCGGGGAGATTAGCCTGAGACAAACTTCACTTAGTCAGTCCTTGTTAAAACCAGCGGCACTGCGCGATTCACGAATCCTGAGGAAGACTTGAATGCCCTACCTTACGAATACAGTTTTGAACGGAACGGTTCACCCAATAGTTGCTCGTAGGTAGTATTATTACCATGCCAAGCCAGTATCAAATGACCGGGAGTTCACCAACTCCACGAATGGCAATAAGTAAGAATAAAGTTGATGTGGCTAATACCGTGTTTTCTACTCTGGCCAGATTTCCTCTGTGCACACGTAATGAGAACATTTGAAGCAATCTGTCCACTCCGAACCTCCTAATGGTCACCCATTGCTGGATAACAACGTGTTTTGTTGCCAGCCCGACTAATTACGGGGTCGTGTAATATTCACTGCTAAGATCAGGCGGGAATTGTTTCTACATTACTTCTTGTCCCGTCAGTATTGAGATAATTCATCTACTGAGTAAAGGCCTTCCCTTGTATACTTTCTGCTTCTTAAAATAGTGCAGTGTTAAAGACAATTTAGTTTGAAGTAGCTCCACAGTTTTCAACAGAAGGGTAGTAATCGAATTTCTATATATTTTTGAATGTCTGTGGACAGTCATCAGCTCCCTACAGTAGGTCTGCTGTGGGTAAAATATGAGAAGTGTCAAAGACATTCCTCAAACAAATGCATTTAGATTCAGAATAGATTTTTAGTCCCTCACAAATTAACTCCACTACCAATCAAGTTATAACATCGGCAAAAAGCAAAATTGATTTGAAATGGCAAAGAATATTCGTAATGCTGCTAAGATCTCCTAAATTGTCTATGGTCTATTTCTTGTGTTAAAAGTAAATTGATTTACAAAACCTTTTTTCTCCCGAAAGAATTATGCTAATTTGTTCGCATTTTTGTTATGGTTAATTACACTTATAGGTCACAGAGTTATCTTGTGCACCGACTCTGTTTCACACATTTTGAAGAAAAAAATATTTCTACCGATAACTCGACGATATATAACGATAACAGATTTAGTTGGAATGCGATTTATGAACGCAAATTTGCTATCATATACCAATTCGCATTCGTGGCCGCTTGCAAGAACCCAAAATTTTGAGACTGTGTAACTTGATGATATCTGAGTGACCACAAAGTCCCATCACACTATTTGAACACCACTTTGCTTCATTAAATTTGTCTTACTGTTTACCTTGATTCACTTTATGTATACTTTTAGGATGAACCTTTAGAATCAAAATCTGTGGACTTTGTTTTCACCCAAATGGCTGTAGCGCTTTGTCAAAACATCACCGCAGAATGATTACTTGGTGCATTCGCCTCTCTATCAGCGCGTTTTATTCATAATTTTAGGCGTAATCTATGCTTTTGTCGTTGAAAAACTACAGGTTGAAAGTTTGCTCAAAGTAACTTTCTTTTGTTACGCATCATCTGCAACTGCTATGGCGAAGGACGTTGTCTTATCAGNGCTTTGTCAAAACATCACCGCAGAATGATTACTTGGTGCATTCGCCTCTCTATCAGCGCGTTTTATTCATAATTTTAGGCGTAATCTATGCTTTTGTCGTTGAAAAACTACAGGTTGAAAGTTTGCTCAAAGTAACTTTCTTTTGTTACGCATCATCTGCAACTGCTATGGCGAAGGACGTTTGTCTTATCAGTTTGTTTCGGATGTCATCGTTTCCTGAACCGCTCTCCTCCACAGTTTTTCTGCGTTTTCATATACTTCAAAGCATGTTGGTTCTGGTAAAACTTATTCGAAGTTCCTGGAAACCGTTTCCAAAAGCATACTGTAGCTTCTAGTTTCATAGTATTAAATTTCCCATCTTTTCCACGGTGCTTATATTCAATACGTTTCAATAACTTGCGTTTTTCTCACTGAGAACTGCTTGGTAATGGGCATCACTCAATAGCATACGCCCTCTTAGAAAAAAGACTGGAAAGAAAGTCTCGATTGCAGTTCTCCATTAAAATACTTGTCTTAAAAAGAAGAAACCAACTGTAACAATGCAAAGAACTTCCTCCATTTCAGTGAAAATAAGTCATACAGATGATATTTCCCATGCTTGCGAGTCTAACTTTTTCCCGTGTTCCGATTCTTAGCCAAAAATTCTCAAAAGGGAAACCACTTGTTTACACTTTTGTCCGTTTTATCTAAAACTTAAAAAATATGTAATCTTTTTTCGAATTTAAAGGAAAATGTAACTGTGTATGAAAGATTACATTTTTTTCAAAATGACTGAAGATTTCTTCTTGCGTTCTCAGCTTCCTTGACCGTATTGGAATAATTCGCCAGGCAGACTATATTCCCTCAGATCAGGTGAGTTATAAAAAAGTATTCAATGAATGTATAGGAAATATCGCTAAGCTCCAAAATAGTTTAGCCGTACAGCGATTTATTTGCATCGTGACAGAATGCCACGCATGGAACATGCTTCCAGGAAGGAAGGTCTTTGACATCTGGGATGAAAAGGTCTCGTATCTATGCTATTCCTTGATCAAAATCGTGATTCTGGCTCCTTGTGTAATGCAAAACTGGCTGGTACCATAAACGACAGTCGCAAAGCACTTTTACAGATAGTTCAGACGACAAATGAAAACGAACCATAAATAGCAGACCGCAGGAAGTTCCCACTTTCCCAAAGGTGCTCACAAAATACTTGTGTTTTTGGAGCATGTCACCGTATTTAATGTAGGTGTCATTATATGACCTCAAATGAACTGAGGTCGAAGAACTTTGAGATATCATATCCGTCACTGTTACATGCAGCCTCGCAGTCACAGCTTCGTGGTTTGAAGGATACAGTTAATCTTGAAATCACTAGACATCAACGATGTCGTGTTCCGTAAGGTTGGGTAAAGTGTGGACCTTCAAGTACACATGCATTTTTTGAGTTACAAAACTAACATTGAATAACCTATATGCTTGACGATGCTTGCTGATGGAAGTTCGGATTAATCAAGCCGTAGAAAGAAAAGAACAGCCCCTGATGAAGACAGAGTTGGATTCAGCAAAATTCTATCCCCAAGTCAGCTGCACTTTCGTTTACCTCTCCTAAATTTATCACATTTTCTGCCAACAACTGAACCTAATTGTGATCGCAGATATTAAACCGAATATTTGCCACCACAAACCACACATATTCCTGATACTATCCACTCTTCATTGGAAAAAGAGACTCTTTTTCATTTCCATTCAATTAATTGGGCGATTTTTTTCTATGCAATTTGCACAGCAAAGGGTCAGAAATATGCAATTCGAGCGTTCTGCTTCAGAGTTATCCGCTTTGACGCAGGGCAAGCTCCAACACATCATAGGAATGGGCAGCGCATACTTTAGTGCACATCATGTGGCTAATTCATTGTTTGCACCACCACAAAGTTTACTGTAAACTTAAAACTTATTAGTCTGTTATTTTTGGCGATAAATAGCAAACATGTGTATTTCTGGATTGTTTAGTTTAACTCCAGACCACGCTACTCCAATGACTGTGGACACCAGGGTCATGACAGATTCTGTCAGGCTTGAGAGCTTATTATATAATATTACGTTTAAACATTCCCCATATTTCCACCCTATCACCTAGCGTTCTTTGCTGCTTCAGTGCACCAACTACGTTTATACTGCTAACTAGGTCATAACAATTCATGATGGAATTTAACTGAGTGTGAATGACGGAAACAGAATCGAAGTGGACAATTAGTCCAACTTGCCACTGGTCTTTAGCAATGCTTGCATCCCTAAAGCGCGAGGTTTCAGTCTGAATTAACAGGACACCTGCGCTGTGCTTTGGATATATGTGGTCTAATACGTCTGATTTGCGCCACCCATATCGTCGCATTTTCAATGGAAGAGCACGTTTTGTTTTCTGTCAACGTAACAGAATTTATCGGTAGTACGGCGATAATCTATCGGTACGGAGCGACACAGTGTTAAGTAGTGATGTGTCTCGGTTCCCTGGTGTTCTGTTCTCGGGACTTGGCAAATTTTGGGGATAAGTTTCCCCGAGGCTACGTCGTCAATACCTGGTTGCTTGGCGGTGTATCGTTCTTTGTCAGCGCACCGTTTTGAAGGTGCTGAGCAGACTTTGACCGGATACTGACGTTGATCGTGCTTGACTGTTTGCATAATCGTTCCTGTCGGTTGGCTCACCGGTCTTTCCTCTGGCTTGGTGGCAGTAGTACAATCTTCGACCAGTGTTTGTCCAGTCGGTTCCTTAGTTGCCTTGTGCACTGGCCGATCCCATACACTTGGATTGAGACTGACATGAGTTGGGAAATTCAAGATCATGACACGTGTAAGGCAAGCAAAGGAGTCTTTGAAAGTGCGGTAAATAGGATTCGAACGAATATATGCACCATGACGAAAGATCAGCTGTCTCGCCATGCTGC
This sequence comes from Opisthorchis viverrini, assembly GCF_000715545.1. Lineage (NCBI taxonomy): Eukaryota > Metazoa > Platyhelminthes > Trematoda > Opisthorchiida > Opisthorchiidae > Opisthorchis > Opisthorchis viverrini. The sequence continues at coordinate 1,765,490 of NW_008751659.1, read as the reverse complement.
TTTGTAAATACCTCATGACAGGTAGATGCTCCCGCTGTTCCATCAATCGAAATTGTTTACTTAGCTCACTACCGGTGATAAGCTATACTGACCATCAACCCCACCTCAAAAGCTAGAATCAACTCCATGGCGAACAGATAACGGGTTGCATTTTTCCATGAGTCTAAGCCCACAATAAATGTGTAATACCGTTTTACTGCATATTTTCGAGGCATTGATCTCTCCCTAAATGCAACATGCACGGGTAGTGACTGTCGATGGAGAAGGCCAAGAGTCGTGCGAAATACAATGAAGCGGGTTTGAAAATGAAAGTCCAGAGTATAGAAAAGGCAGCTGCATGAGCTTTTGCCCCACATATGATGTAAGAAAGCACACTTATGTAAGTCCTAATCAACACAAGCGGTTTAGTTGGGTTTCCCGTTGACACCAAATTAGCCTGTACTTTGTGGATAGTGAGAATATGATTCGAATACAAGGTTGACGAAAAGACAGAACAGAAGTATCTGCTCAACAAAAGTTGTTGCCTAAGAATGAAGAACTTCTGTGGGTATACCGATAGTTAAAATGACTGCATCAAAAAACTTCCTGAAAATTAAAATATCATCGATCTGGTAGCTGTGTTACCCACTGAATTGGCTGCGATTCCACTCTTAAGGCTAACTACAAACCGATGGACATAGTTTCATACTCCAGATGGAAACCTGTAGAAATGTAATAAACCCTGTAAATTTACTTCGTGCTTCCATTTTTGTTCCAAAAGTAGTAAATGAGAATCATCTCTACCAGGTAGCCACCAAATTCACCCACTATTAGTTGTTTCCGGTAAATAATCGTTGTAGTTGGCCAGTTCACCACATTTGGTGACACGTATCCAGCCACAGTCGGAAATCCAACTGAGCTTTCACACATTGTTCCCTCTGCGACCGTGACAATGTCTGCTAACGTCTAAGGTGCAGTGTTTACAACAGTGTGCTGAGGTCACTACCGTATAGTCATTGCACACATGTATCACAAAACTGACGGTTGATGTCTTATTCAGGTTATTCAGTGTGTTTAAGGATGAGTAATGCTGATGTGCTTCTGTTAATAAAGGAGAAACGATGAACTGGTAGCACCTACCATTTGTGTTGAAACGGTTCACCTGGGTAGGATGGCAATTTTCGTCTGACCGTTCGCGGGTTAGAAGTGAACAAGGGAAGGCCAGCATGCAAACTGCCGCCGGCCAAATCAGTCGCACCAGCAAATACCTTCTGTATAAACAAAACACACAATGTATATATATATATATA
>NW_008751659.1:1736735-1764129 GCF_000715545.1 Opisthorchis viverrini | reverse complement strand
ATATATATGACTAGAGACAATAAAACACATCGTTTGGCAGCGTCTTTGTATCGGAACGCTCAGTTCATAACTTTCATTCGTCAGACCAACTTGTGGCATTTGAAATACTTTGTGATGAAATCGCGTTTATTTCTGTAAATACGGAACAGTCCTTTACCACCGACCAGAACAATTCTTGAAGCATTATCACCTCCAAATGCAATCTTCGTTTACTTTCACTTATGTTGAGGATTCCCCTGAAAGAACTGATTACTGACTTGAAATACAGGTGGAAAAGAGTGTCGAAGATTGGTTTCGTTATCCGAGGTGCCAGATAAACTACGAGGACATAATAACCAACCAACATCCACCTGCATCGGCGACTTAGTTTGTAGGATACAGAATTGCCGGAACGAGCCAGCAGCAATGCATAATGAAAAGCCTTCGTGATATGCTCAAGACCAGGTTTCCGCACACACGGATAAGCGTGGGCAATACTGTAAGTGACCTACTCCACGTGATGGACATAAACGATTCCCGGTTTCCCTTCCGACCTCCCGCCCCTAACACCAATTCTACAACCGAATATTAACTTTCACTATTATTTCGGTCAGTGTGTAGAAGCGTCATCCGTTTGGCGCGCCGTGTGGTTGAGGACAGTTTTTGTGATAGCACCGTCGTGCGCCGACGTTTTTCCCGTAAGGTTATTCAAATGCTTATCGGGGACCACTTGGTCTGGGTGCCATTGTGCTAAGCTAAACTTCACCCCTGTGTGCATGGGGCTTTTCCCTGAACTCACTTGTTTGGAATTTTCCAAGTTCAGCAGCGTTACCTTATTAACACAGGTTTGTTGTGTGAACAAATATAGGACTTTCAGTGGCATGATTTAAAAGCTTTGAGGCCACCCTATTTCCCCCCATCGATGTGTGGCTTTTGAACGTTTGTGAAAATGGCTTGTATTAAGTCATCAATGCCAGGGGTACTACGATTGTACTCTAAATTTCCCTGTGTCCCGTGACCACATTATTGCTCAGCTACACGACAAAACGAATTCTTAGAGTGCAGGTGTTAGGCAGCTATTTAGCGTCTTGATATAGGCTAGAATGACCATATCAATGGAAATTACTCGAAATTTGAAGTTATTCTGGCCGCTGAACTTGGGGGTCAGCCGTCATTATCGGACGCCATCCATACAGTAAATTATAAAGATCCGTTATTACTCCGCAGGATTGAGACACAATTTCACGCGCAACAACTATGTCATCTGTAGTTGTTTCCGTTAGCGAATTTTTTCACCCGTCCCTTCAAAATAATATCGTTTATGTTGACTTAACTTTTCGATCACCAACGCTCGCGTAAATGCATATCCTCTCTGTTCTTAGTTTGAAAGGCTGAGGGTCAAAACCGCAAAGTAAAAATATTTTTTCGGTGGTCAAAAAATATTTGTGTAGGTTTATTTAGATCTGCTGGCTTGCTTTCAGCTACGAACGTTGTTTTTTAAACCGTGAACTGACTCTGCACTCAACTGAAGCCTGATTTATGTCCTTTTTGTGTGTATTAGGACATCCTACGCTGCCGTACAATGACTGATGGCATAAACGAAGTGCGCTTCGACATTCAGACTGGCAGAAAAACCAGCGTACGATTTCGGTGAGTTACCAACTTCCGATTCAAAATAACCCAATTAATATTGTCTGAAATGAAGTTCGCTTGATTCATGCTACCTCCAGTTTCTACTACACGGTGATTGTCAACTGCATACCTGGGCATGGGGAAAACAGAGCTGTACGTTTACAACAAAACTGGAAGCTTGTGCTGGTCATTACTTATGGAGAAACTTAACAAAGGCCGACAAGTATGCACGGCAGTTATAAAAACCATGTTCTTATTAGATGGGCGCTTCGTGCTGCTGAAATGTGACATCCAATCACCATCTGTCTTTATGTCATATTTGTGTAAGAATGTAAATAACCGTTCAGCTGTAAGCCATTTTATCGCCTAGCTGTCATGCCACCGGAAGAAACCACGAGGACTGGGATGCAGTCAGGTTACCCAAGTCCAGTCAAGATTCCGGGGTTGTGTTCCAACCACCGATCTTCCGGTCATGTGTCTTACTCACTATGCTATCCCCGGTTCTCATACTTGCGTGGTGAACATGAAACCACGTAGGCTAGTCAGTATTCTTCAAAATAATACTCGATGCCTTCAATCAAACCCGAAGTATCTGGCGTATCTAGACGGAGGAATAGTCCACGAATTCTTAACTGAAAAATAGAATTATTTCCCAGTTAAGTCGGCGGAAGCGGGGATCAAACTAACAAAGAACATCAGAATAATGGTTTTCTCCGTTTTCCGCACATAACGTGAAAGAATCTGGGAGCTTGTTTCAGCCAGCTGAGGAAGTCTACGTTGACCATCGGTAATGGTTTTACGAGGGATTCGGTGACTCAGGAGACAATGCTCAGTGGAGAGTCTTAGAAGCCAAAAAGACGTAACTCTGATTATTACTTAGGTTATGGGTGATATCGATGCACAAGGAAAGTCAACCTAAAGCCGTATAAAATTGTTCACTGATCTCGCAAAACCTACGAAGAATGTGGTCTTTCTTCAAAATATCCTATTCCGATACACTTCATAGCCTTATTCATGCTTTTACTCCAAGTTGTGTTACCAGTTAGCATTCAACAAAGAGTCGAGTCGCCATGTAGATATTTGATGTGATTTCTTCGGAAAAATTCGGCTACTAATAGGTATCACGGTTAGCTAACTGCCTTGTGAATGTGAACAACCCCAACTCCCTTTATTTCACTGGCAAGTGGGAAGCAGATTATTCTGTTAATGCAAGAAAGAGGTGGATAGCAAATGGACCTATGTATTTCTGTCAACTTGGTTAACTCTACTCATTCCAGTCGATCTCCTTGTACCAATTAAGTTGGGTCAAGAAAAAAGCGAGCAACAAGTTGAAGAAGTCGGTGAACTTAAAAGCCTGGGGGTGTAACCACAGAATATGAAAGTTTATAAAGGAGTATTTGGTGTACTTTTCAACCACATTCGTCAAATATATGATGTACAATCAACCTAGCATTTCTTTGTCAGTCTTTAGGCAATCATGCTACATTCTGATGTTTGTGCCAGTCTTTTATGATTAGCATTGCAAGGTAAGCAAAGTTGATGGTGGGCATTCTAGTGTGCATACTCTGGGCAATCACCAGTCCAATGAATGCAGTTAAACAAATATACCCGTATAAGCTTTTAACAAGCCATACCCAAACCGTATACATCAGTCAGACTGATCTCCATATTGAAGATATTATCCTACATCTGATCCCCGACGCTTTATCGAGGACCTTAACTTTTACTTTTTCATGCTTTTGGAGAAGACCATGAATGATTGTTTTGGTATTTGGTACTACTGATCTAGTGGCACTATATGAGTACCGTTCACTTCTGGTGAGCCACGCAGCATACTGCTAATATCCTGCGTCGTTTTAGTGAAGTGAATCGTTAGTCCTTTGTTCACGAGATGCTACTTATTAAAACTGCACTGAATAGCCGCTTTGTAGCGGAATGTTTTTTAACAGATAGAATTTTACTTGTTTTACTTGTATCACATCATGATGGTCACCTCACTAACAGATTGACTGGTTGTATTGAACTAGAATATTCACTGTGAAACCCAAGCCCGGTTTTCCAGCTTTATATAGAAAAGTTCTACTGAAATGTTTGAGACTTGTCTTGGCGAAGACAGACTCAGTATTCCGTTTTTGAAGGCGCCATAATATTTTTTGCTTTGTTCACCTCCTTGGGCTCCTGTTACAAAGGTATACATGCAACTCGATATTCCCATCTTCAAGCTGTTTAGAATGGTCCAGCAAACTAAATACTGACTAATTCAGACCATGTTTGCAATTAGCAATTGGGTTTTCACCTTGCTTTTGTAGTCCTAAAAAGACGCCTAGCAATTGCCTGGCGCCTGCTTTGATCTTTTACCGACAAACAGCTTAATAAGTAGATGGCATGAACCAGAAGCTAGAACTTCATGATACACAGTCCATTTTGAGATTTTCAATCTTGGCAACAAATATCCTGTAATTTTAGAGAAAAGAAGAAAATTCTCGTATGGCTTTCATTCAGCAAACCGACTGTCTATACTTGGTTTTATACTTGCTTTAACTTTCTTTATAGGTCAAAAGCAAAAATATACGCCGTGAGCATGAAGCATACTAGAGGTCACAGAGCACCCATGCTCCATTTTTTTCAGCTGCAAATCTTTAAATCAGGCCACTTCTTCGCGAGATGAGGATAATACATGCTTTTGTAAGAACGTTCCTATCAAAAGCCATCATTTCTGATAGTGAACAGAAAAGCGGTTAGAAAATATTTCGGTCGAGTTGTTCTTTTCCAGACTGAATGTCATGTCAGCAGCGTCCATGGGAGCGCACTCTTCACACTCACTGCCAGAACAAATAGATTCGATACTCTCCCTAAAGGCCCATTGGCAATATTGTAACTCCTTACAAGCTTCGGTTTTCCCTGTTTCACTGGTAGATTACATGGGGTGCATTTCATGACAGGTGCACACCACTCGTGTGCTGATAACATTTAACCGACCAAAACCAAATCAGATACGTTGTAATCAACAGGTTGCAGCGTATCAAGAATTATTTCATTGAGACTCAGGTTAACGCACAGATTCTGGAACTGCACGCCATTTGGTACGAACTGAGTACGTGTGAGCTAGCAGTAAAACAACCAAAATGATAGCAAACATGTGTCCTCGCCCTGACAAAGCTCACGGCGTCATCTAATTTTCAAACTACATATTTCAGCGGTAGAATAACACTGGAGTCATTTAAGGTCTCCTTCAACCAATTGGTATGAACCGCTGAAGTTATGACCGTGCCTCGTTTGAAAGCGTTACACATGCAACAATCCTGTATGGCATCTGGTTTGATAGTTTTCTCTATCACGAAGACTCCCATTTGTTTAAATGTAACACACTACACAGAAAGTTGCTGAAAACTCTTCGACAGCCCGTGACCAAATTCGAACTTTTTGGGGCTCATCAGGTAGGTGCAGCCCTCACGTTTCCGTCAAACTTATACTCAAACTCAGTGATATTTGGGTTCAAGTAGAATATATGGTTGACGAGAACTCGGGGAGTGCGCGTGACTGATAAGCCCCAAGAGGAGAGAAACCGGTCGTGGGCTGTCCAAGATATATCAGCAGCCTAATGAGCAATGTCTTACGTTCATCCTATGTGCCGCGATACCTCAAATAGCAAGTGAAACATGAAGCGGGCCTGGTGCAGCACATTCATTTGAAGAACATTATAAGCGAAAGCTTCATTTGAGATTCAGGTGTCTCCCGTAAAGACCAAGTAGGTATTCAAACGATTTTGCAAAATCTCTCTTTTGTGGTCATCACCCTCTTTCTGATACAGACGATACTAGGTCAAGGAGATGTTGCAACAATGAACGTAAGCAAGATTCATATTGTTTTTCATCAGGTATGCCCCTTTAAACGCCAAGCGCTTGGGCGTAAAATCAGACAACGTTCTTGAAAAACATGAGATCCAATGGGCGTTTGGCTGGTACCACGCACCACCCACAGTATCACTTTTCTTGAAGTGCGTCGCGAGGTGGACTAGAAGCCTGATAGGGAATGACGAGCCGCACAGATTTTCTGTGGTTTCGATCCATGTAATGCAAGTTATTGCGACTGGATATCTCCAAGACCTGGATAGAAGCACTAAACTAGTTCATGTGACGTGGCAGTAGCTTATTAACCTGGATAGCCAGGGAATAAAAAAAGTTACGTGTCGTCAAAGCGAAAGCGAAAATGAGTTGGTTGAATGTATTATGAGCACGTGAGTGAGATTCTAAGTAATGCTCTCTACGAAAATAGCCAGAAAATGTTCAGTGTAAATATTTTGCGTAAAATCAAATACGGTAAGTGCAAACGTAAGTAGCTGAATTAATAGAACTGGAAAATAAGGGTTTCAAAGTAGTAAACGGTGTCTTGAGGCTTATTCAATGATCTATTTTTTATCGTTCACCCATCTTTCAGTTGATAGTGCCTAGATGCAATTCCAGTAGAGTCCTCAATTTACACAGAGCTGTATACAGTACCTGTGTATTGTGGTGTCTGTTAGTACTTTAGGCATCAAACTGGAGCTGAAATCACTGTTCGAAGTGCGATGAAAGTGACTGCACGTACATCGGATGAGTTGTTACAATAATGGTACAGACGTTGAATTCATTGACCACACAGTCTACTCAACGCAAGTTCATCTCAATCCAATTGATAGTCCATCAGATTCGATTATGTTTCATCTTAAATGTGTTTTTCCTTCTGCTGTCTGTCCGGAAGTTCTCATTACCTTGATGCAGTTAGGATAATTCCAACGCATTCCACTATAGCGACCGCGTGATCCCCACTGCGTCTGCTTGGAGCCACTACAAGATATAGCTGCTGGCCGATGTCAGTGCCCTTCTTGTTGTCAGTTTCTATCCAGATTGTCTGAGTAAATATATGGAGGTGTAGGTACCTCGGAAATGAGTGTAGCAAGCTAGCATGAAGTCCCTTCCCCGTCCACCTTCATTCATTTCTTCACATTAAGGCTTTCAAATAAATCATGGTTGTACGGCAGCAAAGCATTGGTTCTGAACGCCGATTTCACGCTGTCGATGATGATGATGAATTTCGACGCAAGACCTTGCCACCGCACCAGCTTTGCCTAGGATAGGCTAATCTCATACTATTGACGGCGATTTTTTTGGTGTCTCCTTCTATGGTAAAGATTACAAAATCCTGCTGGTTAAGAAAGGTGTCCCCTAATCGGAAGTAAAAAGGTTCATTTAGGACACCGTAATTAAACCCAATGCCTTATCTGAACATGAAGTCAAATGCAGCTCTACAGCGCACGCGATGCAACCACGTTGAGTTAAGTTCCCCAAATTAGCCTTGGTTTCAGTGAATCCACCATGTGCATTTGGAACGTAAATACGCAAAAATAACTGCAAAAATCAACCGGAACGAATAATTTGGAAGATGCGATGTGGCGTATGCCCTGCTTCTCCCTTGCACTATTCAATGCAGTTGTCCTGATAAGGTTCACTGGATTCGCTAAAACAGCACTACGTGATGAACATTGTACACTTGGTACTAAATGAGCCTCGTCCAGTTGCTGCATAAATTCGAAACTTGCGTTTTGTAAACAGTTAATCCTTTGCTACTGTAATCCTATTGCAGTGTATTCAAGGTCTCTAAGTGTTACCGTACGGATGAAGGAATAGTCACGGGAGATATTGAGTGTAGACAACAGCTTTAATGATAGTGTGAATAATTCTTGGCCCATTAGGCACTCGACTGGTACCTTAATTTTAGCTAAATAGGGTTACACAGTCATTTACATATAAGCCTTTGAGGTGTCAGAGAATTCAGAAAACTAATAGATGGAACGTTACGTCAGAAACGCCCCTCTTTCATGAGTACCGTATCCAGCGAAAACATAATGCAGCGTTCTGTAGAAAATTTAGTTGAATAGTACAGACAACAGATTCATCTAACTCTCCCGGTAATGCTAAGTTAGTGTATAGAGAAACTCCGAAGGTTTGGTTGTGTTTACACCAAGCCATTGCATAACGCGTTTCTGCTCCTTGTTCCGCATCCCCGAAGCTTCGCAGTACAAGTACAATCCCCCTAGTCCCAAGTAAAGTGGTTTCTTTGACTGATGAGCTTACGTGTTTGGAATCAGTCATCAAGTTTGACATCCGAAGCAGGGTCACTAAACTGACAAGTCAACCAGCTGATATCTCACCGAAGCCTACGGTTAGTTTGCCGAGGCTCAATATGAAAATGACAGTGTGCTAGAAACTTGCTGTTTATTGTTCCACATTGACTGTGACTACCTGTCAGAACATCCCTCAAATAGGATCATGAAAGCCTTCAAACTATTGAACATAGTTTGATTGCTTTTAGGCAGTTGCAGACTCATTTCTGGATCCAGTGACATTATGGATTTAGGGTTTTGTAATCACGCAGTCTATCACAGTACTTCGTTGCCATGTAGTACGCAATTACGGCATGCGAATCAACAAAACGATCTACCTCTGAGATAATCCAACTTTTCCTTCAGGTTTCTGACCGCCTGAGCTTAAGTAGGCATCATGCACCCAAGCTATTGATATTTTAAGCCAAATTAAAAAATATTGAAACGGAATTTGTCAAATAGCATACACAGACTGAATATACTAACCCACAGTTTCATTGTTTTAACATTTCCGCTTGGCCCAGCGAATACAGAATGAGCCCTGCCGACAACACGTTGGCATACAATAGAAAGAAATGTTGAGTGGAAATTCTATCAAAAAATGATCCTATCTTGAGAGTCTAACGGGACTCACAGTAGTAGACTTGAAGGAAAAATAAACTGACTTTTGAAATTTAAAATATTTGTGAACAAGCCTTTTGTTCGATAAAATATAGAAACCGGGTGAAACCGGGCGACTTAAGCGACAGATGAACATAATGAAAAATGTCATACAAGATTTACAGGTTTAAGAAAAATCTTGAAAGCTCTAACCCAAAATAAACCAGTGAGTAATATGAATAACCACAAAGCAATAAAATAAACATCAGGTTATCTTCCCGACTGTAACTTTATGAAGCACTCCACATTTTTCCAAAATCTTATCATCTGTTTGGCAATTTCCAATTATATCCATCCGGATCGAAATATTTGGTACTCACTCATCACAGTCACCGTCACATTTTATCCGAAAGCATGAGTTAAGTTCTAAGCAGTAGAAAAACCCAAGCGCTAGGTAGTCCCTTCAATAGTGGATTCGGTAGTCCACAAGAAGAAAATATTCGTATTTAATAGGAAAGAAAAGAAACTTATTCTAAATGATACGTGAAAATTTTTCCAGGGATGGTTCTCCCTCACATGAGTCTACCAAGAGGTCTCCAATTTGATGGATGGTGAGCTTGTTCATTAATGGTAGATAACGCTGTTTTGCGCTTTCCATGACAGTGACTTCTCCTCTTTAGGTTCAAAGTACACGAATCAAGCATGAAACCCGCCAACATAAAAGTAACAATTTAATTGCTGCGATCAAATAAAAAGATGAAGTAATATGGTATAAGATTGCATGCCAGAATACCAATGAAAACCAATAATATCAACGAAAAAACATAAGCAATACTCCTAAACGAAGTTTTTTTGAATGCAGATAGATGAATTTTTACATAACCCTTTATCAGAAAACAAATCACGTTGCCATGGGATCTCTGCTCCATGCTCTCCTAATTGACAGTGTCAGAAGCAACTGCTCTTAACCTGGTATGTGTTGCGAGCACACAAGCGAGTTTTATGGCTGACATTTAGAAGTTTTGCAGAAAAGTGTAGTCTATATTTTCTTCTCAATTTTGCCTGTGCTTAATCCACAAGTGATTTTTAAACCACAGGCGGACAAATAAATCTAACAATACACAGTAATGTCTCCCAGAATTTTAATGCCTTTCCGACATCACGCTCCAAAAAGTGGCTGATTAAAGCAAGGTTACAAAATTGCATTGGTTGATGAACCATGCCATGCCCCCCGGGAATTTTCCACTATTACTTTACCAAGTTGCTTACATTTTACCGTCACCTTCTATGTAGTTGTCGGTTAGACCAGCGCGGTCCCGTGCAACTTAGTTCTCCGTGGAGATCATACTTTCACTTCAATGTGCAGTTATCTGGCGCGGGATGATGTGGGTATTTCATTTTCCGGTCAGTGACACTGAGGCTGGAAGTGACCCATAGAATAAGGATTACGTAGTGCCTTGGAAATACTACTCTCGATTGACTCGAGTGAATCAGTCAAATCTAAAAGAGTTCCGAAATCCGATTTGAGTATTTCTGCTTTCTCGCAATATAACTTGGAACAGTCTGTGCGTTCAAATTTGCTGGAAACTTAGTTTACTGGTACGTGCCTCAAGATTTATCCACTTCGGCGTCTGAACATGCAAAATCCCCATGACTCGCAGAAAGAAATCACTTTAATACTTATCAAGTAGGCTTCGTTTCCCTTTTCCATTCCACCACCATCAACTTCTGTGATTTTTGGAGAGAATGTAACTCAGAGTGTGATGTGCACAGTTAACCCTGAAGGCCACGCCGCAAACAAGATAAGAACTTTATGACACGCATCGTTTTTCTTTCGCTCCCCACCTGCTTTCGTTTCCGCTCTTCCTTGTTCAGCCACATCGCTTAGTTGTCCGTAAATTCTCTAGATTCCTTCGTTTTTGCCATTTATACGCGTCATGAAGCACCTAGCGTAAGCCGGATTTTGGTGCGAAGAGAGGTGACAATCTATCTTAACAGAGTAATCGACATTCCGATGTCGGACTTAACATAAAAAAGACTAAGGCATTAAAGATAAACTAATTCGCTTTGCAGAGCCTAAGGAGTGTTAAATCAATCCACCAAAGCAAAGAAATTAAGGTGAAAGTTCAGAGTGATAAAGTTTTATCTGGTTGTCAGTCTAGCGAATGCCACGTACACCAACATCGGACTCACAGAAAGGTTCTCAGTTCACACATCAACCCTGTATCAAAGAAATTGGAAAATAAGTTGGCGATAGTTATCCCACGCTTTTTCCGGACGTGTCCCCTTCCTCAAAGTGGGGCGTTTTTAGCCATTCAGTTACCTGTACACCGCCCTAACTTTAAGTTCAGCAGCCTCCGATGCTTAGCTTGAAGCTATTCCTGCAGCTAACACAGAACCGAGCACTGACCAAACAGACCCACACCTTCCATATTATTGAGGTTAATTTTGCCACAATATATCATTGTCCCGTCAGTTAGATACCAATCTCTCCTCACAACAGATGTGTACGCGTGGGCTTATCAGTAAGATTTTCACAAGTAAATAGCACGAGCATAACTGCTGCCGCTTAACCGGCAAGTCGGCATGGTTTGTATCGAATCACTATAATACAGCCAAATCAGAAGCCTCCCAGGAGCACATTTGTCGTACATTGCATGGAAATGAAACATCCGTTCATCTCCTTGGCGACGGCAAGCAAACCAAAAATCACTGGACTTGCCTTTTTCTGTAGACCATTCCATTCCATCAGCATTGACGAGAGATACCATCACAGGGGACACCGAATTAAGTATACCAAGGTGCCCGAGGTGGTGAATCCGCTTACCTGGAAATATGTATCAGAAACCAGGTAGAAACGTCCAATACATTTTATTCACATAGTTCGGCAAACAGCCTTTGACACTTGCCTTTAAGTAAGAAATATTTGGTGTTTATACTTGACACATCCTGTCAACGCTTGACTGACTTGTGTATCTCCTTGTAACTTCGACCATTTTAAATGTCCGTTTGAGATATTATCGTCCACGTTACTAGGTTATTTACACACTTTTAGAAGTTTTTGCCGGCTTGTCATCGCCTGTATTCGTGAAGAACCATAGAAACAATCCCCTACACATGTAGTCGTCAAAAGTCTTACGGAACAGAATGGGATTTTTTATATTTTTCTGGATACAAAATTACAGTTTTTGCGTTTTCCGCTGAACATCCCCTCGTTTGCCGTAAAGTGAGAAAATTGCAAAAACCTAAACACTTGCATGGAGTCAATTTCTTCTGCTTTGAATCAACGCTCACTGTAATTCCATCCCATAGTAGTTGTCTCCAAATTCGACTACAACCAAATTCACAACTGCCTGGGGGAAATGGAAATCCAGTCACAAACCGAGTAGTTGCGCATTACGGAGTCACAAGCATTCTTACATTTTTGGTGTATTTTGCATTGAATATGAGATTGTTGATCACGTCAAAGATGGTTCATCCTTAGCTTCAGCGATACTACCACAATTTGGGTCACTAAACTCGGACCACATAGGTGACGCTTGACTGCGAATCAAGGAAGCGTTTACGTTTGATGGTGGTCGAGTTGAGATGGGTGCTCAATAAGTCTTCACTAGTACGGGTTATACGAGTTTGTAAATTAAATACCTTAAAATAATGGAGCATAGTACATTCGTTACTAAACCAGTACCATCTTTATTCGTCTCAAAGAAAACTTCGCGTTTTAACTCCGATTTAATTCTTTCAACGGCTCAAAGTAACATCCACCAGACAACTTGTTACTACAACACCCTAAGGCATGTTCGGCTTATTTTCACTTGTGCTCACAATTTTTCATCTGTTTTCCACAAACATTATCCCGTTGTACAGAGTTTTCGATGTCAGTGGACAACGGGGAGCCAGAAAAAAGTGGATTCAACTTTTCGACAACGTGACTGCCATCCTGTTTCTGGTTGACAGTAGCAGCTTTGATCAAACACTACGTGAGGACCGCAATCAAAATCGCATGGTTGATTCTTTAGAAGTGTTTGAGCAGGCTTGGAACAATAAGTGAGTTCGTCTAAATTAATGCTGTGTAGAGGTGCCCGTAGTTAAGCGATTATTTTGATACTGTGATTTGGTGCTTCAAAAGTTGTGATTGACAATCCTTCAGGTCATGAATTCCACTTCGTGCATGATACCCAAGCTACTACTGCAATACAGGAGAATTTTAAACTCACAAATCATTTGGTTAGAAAATGAACGAACGCGAAGAAAAAAAGGAATTCTGCAGCTGAACTCAGCTCCACTTAACAACCAAGGCCAACTGGTTTTTACTCGTTGGGGAATCCATCGTCTACACATCTTGCCCAGTGATTAAGCTGCCTCTTGAATCAAAGGACTTTAGTTCACGTGGTAGTAGCTCTGATTTCAGTAATTATCGTTCGCAATAGACACTTCGTCCTGTAAATTCAGACAACGTATGCTGAAACACCAAGTGAATGAGAAATATTCACTCACGAAGCCAGTCAGTGCCTGATGAGGATTCCGTGATTAAAGGATGAGTGGCTCTATATTCTGTCTAAGTGCAAGCTAATCACACTGCTAATCAGCTGCTTGTCACCGAATGGTTAAGTCCTCAAACAATGGCCGGTGTGATGAGCACCGCTAACGACTCTAAGAAGGATGAGAAACAGGTACCTGCTGCACTGTCGGCTCTTCACAACCCAAATGATACGTGAAAATATTTCTGATTGAGCTCAAATTCGATGTTGGTAAATAATAAGAGGGACCCTTGGCCCCCGACAAATTTAGAGACTCCTTGTGCTACCAAAGCCAACATTTGATTACGAACATCGTATAAGTGCAGAGTGTACCTACAAACTGATTGATATACCCAACTCCGTGAATCGTTTACCATCTGTGATCGAGGGCTTGCAGCCGGTATAGAATGGGCTCAGTTACCATGATTGTTGACCAGCTGCAAAATCTCTATGCATCGGGATGAAGTGTTTACTTTTTCGAACAAGTGCATACAAGCTCGAACAAAGTGAGTTGCATTTGCGCTGCGGGTATGGCATTAGATTTCTTTGTGTATACCATGTTTCGGTAGAGTCTTCAGCAAGATCTTTGAACGAAATATACACAGCGTGATGGTATGCAATGAACATTATCAATCCCCAGCAAGAAAGTGCTCATTTTTGTGAAACATTACTTGCTCCCTGAAGAAGGTTGAACTCAGTAGTATCAACACGTCATTCAAATAAACTTTTTTTACCTATCTGGAACTCGTGGATAGCAACTTTTACTCTAAATACCCATTATGCTAATGCCCATAATGGCTATATGTCGTATATAAAAAAGGCAGCCGAAATGATCAGACAAAACCATCTGAATACCTGTTGGAATACATTTTGCTCCTAGCAGATGTAAATCCCATCGAGCATCAATATGTTCTCTTGAATCATTATTAGTATTCCATTTGTGTGGCTATGCTCTATGGTTTGTTGCCCAGCTGATTGTTCCAGAGCTCCATATGTAGGCTTAGGTTTGGTGAATTAATTAGCCAGAACCCTCTAATCGATTGTTGTTGCGACGCATTTTGGAAAGCGTCACCGAGGTGCATTTTGCAGTCAAATCCTAGAATGTGTATTCTACTAAACACTTTGAACATCCGAAAGGTCCGAGTAGTTTGTGAAACAATAAAACCTTCGGAAATGAATGGGACGAAAACGGGCTTAGAGGGTCCGCATCAACGTATTTCTTTCACCAAAGTAAGCTGTTTGACATGTTGGGATTGCTATTCTTCTATGATTCCGAAAATTCCCATTTATAATAGGAAAACAGATGGGTTGACGGACATGTTTTCGGCAAGGTTTTTTCAAGTCATACAATTGCAAAGGTTAAGAGAGCGGTGTCTAACATATTTGAATGAGTATGGTGTAAATGGACAGGGAATCGAGTGAGATGACACTGGTTACCTATCAAAGAACCATTAGTTCAGGTCGCCAATAGGATGACTTGAGCTAGTCAGCTCGGGGGGTGCTGTAGTTGTGTGTTCAGCACACGATGCATGTGTGGGGGGAGATGAGTTGGACCATGGTAAGTACAACACACGAACAAAGCGTTTTTGCCGACAAAGGATCGGGTCGCGATGTCGTATGGCGATAGCTTCAGCCACTGCAATTGTGCGCTGCTGTACTGATCTGGGTTGGTTAGCCGGCGCCTTGTAAACAACGCGGAAACTTTGGCTGGGTATCACGTTGTGTGCAGTGTCGGCTAAATGTTGTACTACGGAACTGGTTATCGTCCTCCTGGTTCCAGAAGCTAGCCAGGGTGGATTGTGTTCCTTCATTCTTTGGCTGAGTTGCCTAGTCGTGCGTCCGATGTATTTCGCTGCACAGCAGCAAGAGAATGAGTAAACTAACATATTTTGGGCGTGGACCGGCACTCTATCCTTGAGATTAAAGGGGCACAAACGATTGCTGGTGAACCAGGTTCGGAGTTTTGCGGCCGGGAAAACTTTGTTCAGACTGGTGGAAAGTCTTCTGTTCAGTAGATCGGCCGGTATATCTCCCTTAAACGGGAGGTTAATGTAAACTGGTTTCCTTCCAGCTGTGGCTGTGATGGTGTTTGCTTCTTCCCTGTTCAAATGTTTTGTAATAAATTTGTCGGGGAATCCATTGTCTCTCAGGACGTTGGTGAGAGTTTGGAATTCTTGTTCCAGTGCATCCTCAGAGCATATTTTCTTCGCTCTGTTAGTTAGGCTGCGGATCAGGTTCCGTTTCTGCTTTAGTGGCACGAAGCTGCTAAAGTTGATGTATTGACCTGATCAAGTAGGTTTCCGGTACACCGATCGTTTCAGTGCACCATCGTGACGTCGTTCAAGGGCAACATTTAGGGAGTGGAAGAAGTTGTCCGTTTCTCCTTCCGAGGTGAATTGAATGGCAGTGTGGGCCTTATTGAACTCTTGTTGGAGTGATTCCAATTCGTCTTCGTCGTTAACAACGGCGAAGACGTCGTCAACATACCGGCAGTAATGATTATTGCACTAGAAACCACAAAATACCAATGCAACTTGTATAATTCTCAAGTTAAACACAGTAATCATAACTTTTAAGCCCACATCATCACTGAGAGTCTGCTACAGTCTTCAAAATACTACTACTTCAAGCATTTGACTGAGGGAAGATTAATCAAGGAATAAAGTGTGCCAATCACAGATGTTTTTCTGTGGGCATCTTGCTATCTCACACCTACTCCTAAATCTACCACAGGCGTTCATCGGCTCCTGGATAGATTGGCGGCAATAAAAGAGCATAAGTACAACTGCATTTATCACCACCATCGTCATCATCGAAAGCAAAATATCAGTGTTTAACAGATGCTTTGCTGCCACACAACTTCATTTATTTGAAAGGCTTATGGCGAGAAAATTAATAAAGACGAATGAAGGTGGCCAATCTAGCCTACTATAACCTCCAGACACTAATTCAGACAATTTGGATGGAAAGTTCTAACAGCAAAGAATGCCAGACATCTATTAGTAGCCAACACTTTCAGCGTCTTCAAACATGCACGAGAGGGATCACGAGGAAACTAACCTGAAAGACGAGTAGCAGCGATAGTACAAATGCAATGCGAGTGGAATACCTCAGATCCTGATATATGTGGAGGAATAAAAGGCTCCTTACTTCGACGGGTTTCATCCCTTCGTTTCATCCACACGAACCTTCGCTTTTGCAATGATCCTCAGTCGAACAATCTATTGATGTCAGCTGCGCTGAAAATAGTTATCCTCAGGCCTATCCATAATGGTCGATGCGAACATGGCAAGACCAGTTATCGACCAGCTGACGTGACGTCAGCGACCTAAGAGTAACCGTGAGGTAGATGAAGATTCTTCTGCACCATCGTATCCAGAATAACGGTTTACAGTCACCAAAGCACCATGGGTTTTTGTGATGGATGCGCGAAAACTCGATCAGGTCGGACCATCAAGTAGATGCGTTATTCATAAGCTTCATTAAAGTTGTCACTATGGTGCACTCCAGAACTCTGCTTTTGCTACCCCAAGTGAACTAGTTCTACTCTAATTATACTGGACAACTTTGGTGCACAGCTGTCACTCCACGGTTCATCTGAACGGCAGCTTCCTCACCTCCTTTTAATTGGTAGTGGAGAACCTCTGTATGCTATACTTGGACCAATGAGGGTCCATATCCATGTGAAAAATCTACCTCAAAGATTAGAGCAAGATAAAATGGTTTTGCAGTGGATTTGAAATGGCGGAACAGTATCTGGGAGGTGGGGTCAGATGATCCCTCAAGAGTACCTTAAATGAAGCAGAAAATTGGACAGCATAGGCCAAAGTGACAGTCAGCCTAACCGTTAGCATCAATCCCTTGACAATACACTTGGGGAAAATCACGTTTCATAAATGAGCCAATCGTGCCGCGACAAGCCGAGGTTATTGGTCAAGGTATCACCATGATAGGAGTATACGGCATGGGCCCATTTCCATTATGCAAAAGGCGAAAACCTACCGCCTGAAAATGTGCAAAGAATGGCAATCTGAATGATGTCAACGTTGTCACATTCACGTCACCTCAACTGGTGCATCATACCGGACTTGTTTATCCTCAAACACCGTCTGTTTGCATGGACATGAGATGGCGGAAGCATCCAGTGGTTGCTTTTCCCTCCAGGCATATAAAGCCGAAGACTGTGCAAGAGCATAATTGCATGCTTGGCAGGCCTATGCTTCATATACTGACAAAACATTAAATTAGTGGAATAGTCACCCGAGTCTTGTAGTAGTAACGCTTGCTCACGATCATATGTGAAGCTTTTGTAAGCCACAACCTGAAATGGGTAAGTTTCGGACAAGTTAACTCACTCACACTCTTTTTTTGTCAGTTGAGAATGACATAACTATCCTAATCTTTTGCTCACATTCATCCAAACCTTAACTTGAAAAATTATCGCGCGCAATTTCCCAAGTTTCCATAATATTTTGATGAATACTTAAATAGTATAGGTTACGAGATTAGCGAACTGGCTGATCATTTAAGCTAAACCTAACTGGTGATGCTCATAGTTATTTCTTTTTTTGGTGACTAATGCAAAATTAGAGGTCAAGAATTTGGGGAGTCCGGAAGCGATTTTAAAAAATAACACGGACCCTGGTAGATGAAAGTAGAGTTTTACCTTATTACGATATTCTGCACATTTGACAACGTCTAGCCCTGCGCGTTTACCTGTCATAAGAAAAGCTAAACAGTTCAGTCATTGTGTTTCTTTGAAAAATACTGTTCAATTCTAGATGATGATTTATGTTGAACGGATGTAGACGCAGAATGATATGTCTTCGTACGTGTGTGTACAATTCCACAAGCGCGGTGCCATGGTAACCCATCTGTTTGTCTCGAAAAAATACTAACATAGTGAAACGGAGCATTCGCCCCTTTCTTCGCGATATTAGGTTGGTGTTTGTATGGTCTGTCAGCCCAAATCCAACATCAAAATCTCCTGAGGACAACCTCAATTCTGAAGCAAACGTATCATCAGACGCACCTGGAAACGAAAATATCTTTCTAACGAATCAAATCGATGCGTGACCTGCGTAATTTCAGGACCATACTTTGCTCTTCATGTTTTGGTTTATCGTCCCAGAGAGAGTTCCTTGATATCGTGCTATGCAGTCTCCCATCAACTTACGCGACTTTGAATCATTCAGCTCCGGAAAGTAACTGGATACTTTCTCAGACAATGACCGGAAGCTATTCATGGTTTTGTCATATATTGCTCTCCGGTCGATTACCATTGTGGGTTGGACATTAATGCAGATATTCTATCGGAATACCAACGGTGAAGGTCATCTATGGATTCTCAGCTTTATGGAAGTGAACGTGAAAATACCGCGGAGTGTGATTACCAGCTGATTTCAAGCGCTTGATAGCAAGAAATGTATATGCCTCCTCTGTGGAAGAAACTATAATGTTAGACCTGAGGTTAAAACATTCGTACTTAGAGAAACTAGTTTCCTCAGTGTGTTTGTGGTTGATTAGATGATCTTTCAGCCGCACTCATTTCCCGCAACATGTCGAGCCACTTCTTTGCGATAGTTGTATCATTTGAGAAACTTTAGTAATCAACATCAGGTTTTTGGCATTTTGGTTTACGCCACCTTATGACATTGATAATAAGCGGGTACTTCGTGAGAAAATTAATCGCAGGCTGGTCACATAATACCTGAATACAATTATTGTGTGCTGCTACCCTGAAGAGTCCCCAGGTAAGCGACTGGTCTTGCTTATAAAATATCTGAAATTCGAACATAATTTATAAAGCGCAGAGCTCTTTGATGAGTTGGAGTAAGTGTTCACTTCATTCAAGGGCAATTTCTCCTTGCGCTTGCCAGTTGAGCTGCTCTTTTATCAAATGCAGCCAAAATTGACTGAGCATTTGCCACCAGGTGGCCCACAGGCGTACACGGACACCCAGGATTCGGAGTTATTGCGGGGAGAAAACCGATCCACTTTTCAAGCTAAAGTGTGACTGATCAATATGTGGCAGAGGAACTATGAATAGTCATTAATTTGTGTGATGCTGAGAAATATGGAGAGGAGTTTTAATTCAAACTGGTGAATTTCCTGTTCGTTAGACTGCCAGCAAATTTCCAGAGCACTCTATAGACCCCCCATCCTCTAGAGCCCTCTTTTTGAATCGCCCCCAGATTGCATAATATTGCCATTTGCATATCAGTGTCTAATATGAAAAATTAGTCACTTATACTTGAAGGTTATTAGCGAAACAGCATGAAAGAGGATGAATGATACTAGGTACAGTTGTGTTCTCTGCACTTCGGCAGGGAATTAGATGGTATGTGGTATAAGATCATGGGTGTGGACAATTTTATAATACGTCGTGTTATGGCATCGTCCGTGAGACATTCACAAATAGGCGTAAATCTACGTGCATATTTTTCTCATCACGGATAGGCTCAATGTATACTCCCGAGTGAAGTTCTGGTAATGTGATGGTGGGCCAGGACAGCAGCCAGATATCATTCTGTCATCAGTGGTGGTATATCAGCCCACCCCGTGAACTCGATCGCCTTTTCTGTAGCTTTAATCCATCCCCCCATTCGTCAACCGCACTCCGAAACATAGCTGACGGCTTCTCCAGGTTTTAGCTACCTCTGTAGAGTGATTTTTTGCCAGCACCATGTGCAATGTTGGAATTAAACTGAGATATCTATCATGGTAAGCTGGCATTCGTTCCGGTGTCTAAATACATTAATGAACCACCGTACACAGAGAGCAGGCAGTAGGCCACTCAAAATGAATACATGCTTCTAGTGGAACGTCCTGTACCCTCTGTAATAGAGCAGTAAATATCCATGATGAATGCAAAGGTGGTTTACAGATCCAAAGTGCTCTCAGCACCACACGAGGTACATCCAAAATTTACCTTGCTGTATACACTGATGATCACAGTTTCATCTCCGACACGGCTGTAGGGTTGACACAGCGGAATGTGCATAGTGTCTGAGTGGGTCACTTATATGAGTGCATATTAAACACTGAAAATAAAATTAGCCACGTAGGATATAGCGCCTCTATATTCAGTGTGATAAAATACGGTAAAACTCCAAGCAATACAATGAAACAGTGTGATGCCTACCATGCAGATGGATAAGTACCCAAAGCAAACAAATAACCCATCCCTCAATACAAGAGAATTAATTAGCGGATAAGTGAATTACCTAATAGGTTTGGATGACAGCGACAACTGTCTACCAACAACTGAACGCATCGTACCTAATTTAAACCCGAGAGAGTAAGACCAGTGAGTGCACGGGATGGGGATAGTTCTAAAACAGTCAACACTCCAAACTGGTGACCCGTAAAAGTAAAGTAGGCAGAACTAAACAAGGTGGACCTACTTTGTAGAAAAATGGTGGTCTGGTAGCATGCACCACTCACGAAGCACAAAAGCACGGCTAGCTAGTGTTAGCCACCATCAATTTAATTCTGTTCAACAATGACAACAAAAAGTCAGTTGTAGCATAAAGAATTTCCAGTCTTGTCGGTTGTCACTCGCAGACATGTAGAGGAAAGTGAGATAAAGTTAAAATAGATTTGGTATAACTCGGACAAACACGTTGTAATATTTAATGGGCAGTGAGGCAACTCAAAACCCATCTAAATCCCCATAGACTTGGGTGGTTGTAATCACCCTGCCGTAAATGAGGATTGTCTGACGTCCACCTTGTCAACGATACCATGAATGTGTGAAATCTTCTAAAAGGGTTAAAACGAGACCAGTGTGCTAAAAATTGGAAGGTACTGTAGTAAGCCCTGTGCAATTCATCTGAACGGATGGGAACGGTTAAACTACCCCTGCTTTGAAATTTCGATAAAGCTTATTTTTTATAGGTCATATTTAGCTGGCTTTAATTACATGATATGGTTGCCTTTTTGGCAAAGATACCATCTTTATTTGTGTCAAGTAAGTTTCATGCAGTTCGACACAGCCTCCTGTAAACAGATGTGAGGTCTGTCCACGGGTAATCAAAGTGAGCAAGAAAGCATAGAATTGGAGAATGTGCGGCTGTTTATTGGACATTCGTTTTCGTAGTGCGCATCTCACGAAGATACAGGTAGTCTCCAATAGCTGACCTCCTGGTTAGTTGTTTGGATGCTTCACAGTGCCGATGATTCCTTAAAGCTGTGCAGTGCTTCTCTAATTTTCCTCATGGCCTGTTTTCACTTAAAAGACAAAATCATTGAAAATTCACTTGAGTTACACAACGTCCCAAAATATCCTTGTCTGGTGAGGTCTCCCATGAATCCTAAAGGACCTGTAGCGCTGTGTACACGATCTGTGTTCCAGAGCGGATTCTAAACTTATTCATTGTTAGTGCTCTCGCTGTGGTGCAATGCGGAATCGACCAGGTTGAAATAGAGACCGCCTTCAATGTTTTCGTATAATTACTCATCATTCTTCCAGTGACCAACACCTAAGCTTATTCCTGATTCATCAAGCTAGGTGAGAAAAAACGTCTGCACATTACGCAACTCGTGGATTTGTTTCATCGTGATTAGACTACCTAGCTTCACAAATTAGATTTCGTTATAGACAGTTTGATATTTTAAGTTGGGCGGTCCATAGCAATTGATATTCGTATCATGCAGAACTTAAACTCAGTCTCATCTGCCCGTTATAAAATTGTAGCGGGACTGATTTATTTCCAGGTAACCGCTTTTCAACCAACGATTATCAGGGTTGTTATTCGTCCATAAGTGACAAGACACAACCAGCAGCCTTCCGGTGGCCCGGAAACAGAACGGCTGGCCCAAGAATAAAGAGCGCCTCAATGGTTCAGCTGAACGCTTTAAGTAACTCTTCAAGCAAGTACTCCCAACCTACTGTTTTTAACAGTTTCATCAATTGAAACAATCCCAAATGCGTGGTAATCGACTTATGTGTTGCATCGTTTGAGCAAATGTGCTCGTTCATGAGCGCGATGTTTGTGTATGCTCATTGGTCATTTGATACTAAAGCAGTAAGCTGTCGCAACCCATTTGACGCACTGCAAAATGCGCTGCGTATGACGGGCACAATGCTTACCAAGTCTACTCACATTAACCAAGCCACACGTGAAGTGAATGCTAAACTGTGTTAGTTGTTTCAATCGTAGGTATATTGATTTCCTGCCACAGGCCACAACTTTGCGCCTAATAATTGTTTCGCAGTCACGCTACGCCTGTTGTAGTCTTTGAACAATATTTTTCCGTTACTTTTCGATTCTGCTGCAATGCATAAGGCGATTCCATCTCCTACGTTATGTCTTATTTCCGTGTCAGTCCCGCAAACACGGTGTTTTAGACTCATCTTTCCATTTTCTGAAACTGACGTTGAATAAAGCTATTTGCGAAACCATGGCGCTCATTTGAAGATTAACTTAGCAACTTCCCTTTCGCTTGTTCTAAAGCTGTTTTGACAGAAAATTCTATGATTGTATCCCACTGTCCAGACATATCAGTGGCTTGCTCCTGCGACCATCCGCCGTCAAATATGATATTGCCTAAATTAGTAAAGTTAGCGACCGTTTGCGGAACTTCATAGGAAATGTATCTGGGTCAGACCGACAGTGTTGGTTTGTTGTGAAAACTTCGCACCTTCAAAGATTTTGACATGACAACATTGAATTAGCTGTCTTAAATCTAATATGACATCATCACATGGAGTTGCATAGAACTGTCTCCACAGGCTTACGAGTAGAAACTTTATCAGTGCTTACACTCGCAAACTTTATTGGTTGGAAAAGCTCTCCTCATTCAGCTACCTATTAGAGCCTAGAGTTTGCACTCCACGTGGTTTCGATAGTGCATCCCACCAACTAACCTAAACACCTTAATCAACGCTTGGGATATCTCGATGTCCACATAATCAAGAGCCGCAGGATGAGCAATTACAAAAATGACAGTTCTTGATTGGAATTCGGCGATACCCAGAATTCTCCGAGTTGTCCGATGGAGAGTAGGTGTTGCAAGATAACATACAACCCGTTAATATAGCACGATTGAATGTAAGACTCATTCGGAATCCCACATCGCCTTCGCTTTACCCTTGAAACAACCCTTGTGCAACCAAGGAAAGGAGGTGAAAACTGTGTACTTGTTTCCCACCGAAGCTGTCACTCACCCCACACAAAGAGAAGCCAGATTTCGCTCCTCCTATAGCAAAAACCACAATCGGTGCCCCAAAACAGTGCAATACTTGTAGGGCAGCATGGCTTGTTGAAACAAAAATGTTATGCCCCTTTTCTCCTGCATTAGGGGAGGTTTCGGAATTTCCCACTAAAACCATTCTAGCGAGCCAGATTACTTGATTATTTGACACTTACACATTAAAGATTTCCGTTCATGTGGTCAAACTCGACTTCAAGGGTCCTTTTACAATGAACAAATTTTAGCTTTCCAGTGTTTTTTCAACAGTAACAGTACAGTAAGATGTCTACTGACACCACTGTGTCATTAAATATAGCAAGTTCACGAAAAAAATATTCAGGGTTTCGGAATTAACGACCCTTGTTTTATACGTCTCGCCAAAACTTTTTTTATAAGTCCGGTTAGTTCCCTGAAACGTGATAGCTGAGAACACTGTAGGAGTTCCGTTTTGTCAGTGTGGTTCATCTGGCGGTTGAGGGAAGATTGAGCAGTGGGCTGGAGTGTTTAGTTGAGCTCTTCTGATTTCCCTCGTAGTCACCAAGTTTAATTTTTTGGCTTTGTTGTTGACCAGATGAGCAACAAATTCACTTGGAGGTTGACAAAATTGCAGATGTGTGCAGCTATTTTCGTGTTAGGGACCATTTCTGGCCAATAGTAAGTACTAACTTTCTCAGCTAAGTGGGTTGCTTGTGACCTACAGTGCAAAAGTTAGGAGTATTGACCATAACTACTTCGAAGAAGTAGGTAGTCCTTCCGAGAATCCAGTCTTCATGGGTTCGCAATGCACATTCGAAATCGGTAAACTGAGCCAAGGCTTCTACAATGTTTGGTAGAGTTCAGGAAGACGGCGAAAAGTTGGCAGTCATTTGCCTCGTAATCGCATCTGATGGTTAGAGAGGTTTCCTAGGTGTTGAGTACAAGACATGTTGACTCTTTTGTAGGCCATTACGTATGCTGGGCAACGAGGTAACACCTGAACCAGAAAGACCATTTGAAGGGTATTTGTCCCACGTGTGTTCCCTATGGTAATACCAGCTACTAGAATTTCGTTTGCTCCAGAATCACTGTGTACGTCGTTGGAAAGCTAGTGCAAACAATGTGTTTGTTGACACGAGTTGACTGAGCAGTAAGGTTAATCCGTCGACCACAATTCGTACAACACTGCCCCTATTTTGAGCCTTCAGAAACATAGTGGGTGCTGTAATCGAAAATACCATTTCTGGCGTTCCAGTCACCATCGTCCGGCAGGATACTATCGCAGAGCACACAGATGACCATACATTTTATTCCGTCATGGAAATCCTCATTGGTAGAAACAGTCGATGAGGAACAGTTATCATCGTTCGCTTCGTTGATAGATTTACAGAAAATCCCTCAACTGAGGATGTCATGATCGTGAACGATACTTGATCCGGGGATAACGAAGCACCATGTAGGCAGTAACAGCAAAACACGAAAGTCTCTATGGTGCATCCACTCGAATAAATCCACCCTTGGGATTTCGCTGAGCCCAACTTAGTTCCAAAAGGTAGTGAGCTGCACTCAGCAAAGCCAACACCACTGCTCTTTACATCGAGGTTGACGTGCAGAAGACCGGAAGGCTTAATTTGAACTACGGTTTATTTCGACGTTCGGATGACCGAAAACGAATTAGCTTTAAAAGCATCACGTTTGCGCGAGCTCTTTTTACCCAAATACGCTGCAACGTGATACTTGCCTCAAGTGGCCGACGTATACTTCATTTATTTTGCATCAAATACCTACTGAACTAGTCCAGTTAAACGTTCAAACAGTGTAACAAGTCTTCTAGTTACTTGCTTGCGAGAGTCATGTGGAAAACTGAGGATGTTTGCTAGCTAGGCAAGACTCTGTGCATAGTATCTTCGAAATGAGTGTCAAGATGAGATGGAAAAAAAGAAGATTGGCCAAAACAAAAACTCGACAAATACTTGAAGACCCTAACAAGAACGGGTCTCTGATGCGGATTGGCATTATTTTCAAACCTTTGAACAGAAAGTACACCTTGTTTTCTCTACAGGCAAGTTAGAGTTATACGGACGCAGTCAGCACCGTTGTAACAGTAAAGAGGGGGATCACTGGAACCAGAGGAAGTTTGGTATCCTTCAGACGGAACCCAAACTGCAAGTTAGGACCATTGTTTTGGAAACAGGTAGGCGAGACTTGAAGTGAAACTTTGTAGGTATGCAAGAAACCCGAGAGAAGTATGCAAGCACAATGTTTCACAGAAAATGCTCAAACCACTTATGCTTCAAATGTGAATGAGACCAACAGAAATGGTTAGAAGTGGTCAAAAAAAGTCAACTGTCGGATAGACCTGAAAAAAATGAAATAAATCATGTCTTTAGATTGTCCTATGGCTTAAAGCTCAGCACTTGGACAGATCCAAGCTGCTATTCTTTCCACAAAAACCCAAATAATTTATAGTCACTGATTGTGAAGAGTAGTTACCTTGAAAGATTGGGATACGGGAAAAGGCTTTTATTACACATGGTCTATCTTGCAGAATATTCTGGCAATTCTCTCCAAGCTTTTAGTCAGCTAAACTGCTAAATGACTGGTATGACGGGTAGTGCGTGTACAATTTTTGATGCCATGCTGTGCACCACGCAATTCTGGAACGAACGTATATTTGGGAATACAGTGAATCGCGTTCATAAATGAGGCGTTCGTAAAGAGCTTGCTGATGAAATACGTGGCAATGACGTCGGCAACAAAATCTCTGCAGCGTCATAACTCTTGGAAGACTGTTCGCTGCGCGACAATCCCACCGTAAGGATTGTGGCGTCAGTCGACCAGCTTAGACTTGTGAAAATGAAACTGATGGGGGAACTCTGAAGATATCAGTGTTTGTGTAACTGAGGTGGACCGACGTATCCAGAATAATACGGCTAAAAAGCTACCAGAGCTGTCCAGGAAATTTGGAAACGAAATAGAAGCGGCAGTCTCGTTTCCTCTAGGATCAAAATCAAAATCCAAGTGACTGGTTCAACAAGTGGTGTGACCGATTTCTCGTCACTAATTAGTTCATATACTGCAAGCCTGGTGAGGCTGGTACCCGAATGAGTCCACGGAATTTGAAAGCGTTATTGTAGTCTGAGAATACTTCCGGCCAAACCGGTTAAATTCAAGCAGGTACAGTTCTTATGAAGGTTCTGTGTGCAAGGTTAAAGGCCAATATCCGCATCGATTCACATAACGCTTCATCAGTAAAACTTGTAGTCCGATTCGACTGCAGCTGGTCGTGTTGGGTTGCATTGTGCAAGACATAATAGTCCTGTGTATACATAAAAATTCTGTTAATAACATGAGGGCTAACCACTTAGTGTTTCTTGTGAATCCATGGAGCCATTCTGGATATATTTTCATCTAAACGTCAACTGCGACCAAAACGGCGACTTCGCTACTGGATCGCAGAACATCCAACACCCTTGTGTCCAGCTAGATGAAACATTGCCTTGTTTCTCTGGTGAACAATGTGTATAACTGTTTTATGCAATCGGATGCCAGACATCCTCGTATGTTTGCACTTACCACAGTGGCGTACTTACGCGGCTTAAATCACTGCATTGCTTCATTGTGAGGCGATACTATCTATAAATACTCACCGACAAGTAGGAAATGACTTCAGATTTGTACCCTCATGGGAACTATTTTTTGGAGTTTCATTCTCACTCTCATCTTATCATTCATGGACTGATCTGAAAAACCCCTGAGTGGAACGTCGTCCGTCTTAGTGAGTTACGGACCTCGTAGAATTATCGTCGCCTTCTGCGGCCTTTCCACTTCCTTCTCCCCAAATGGTCTCTCTTGGTGTCTATGACCTGCTGTCTTTGTTTAACGAATAATTATTATAACTGCATATTAAATGACATATTGGGCTTCGGCGACCACAAAGTGGCCTCTGTTCGGATCTCATCAGGCGGTCATCTGACAGTCCGTGTGGCATCGCATCTTCGAACCATATCATGAGTCTTCACAAAGATTCGGGTTGGCACAACCAAGTAGACTAAAAGGATGAATCACAACGTTTGACGTTGCCAATAATAACGTTTCATCCTCTCGCGACGTTGTCGGGATCCTAATGATTTAATGTGATTTGGCCTAATCCACAATGTAACTACTCTTAGAGTAACACCACCACACAGACTTGGTCAATGAAGCTGGATAATAGGGTGAAGTAGTATATGAACATGGTTGATTAAAATGCCTTCACCGCTGTCGAATTAGGAAACACCAATAGTCGTCACGATAAATTTGTATGGGCTTATGACTCTAATCCATTTTCAAATGTGCTATATATATA
>NW_008751659.1:1652370-1735882 GCF_000715545.1 Opisthorchis viverrini | reverse complement strand
ATGAGTCAACCAATGAGCTGGCAGACAGGCATGAAAGAGACTACGAGGCATTTGGGAGATGGCGGTGCTACTCGCCTTCCAGGATGAGGGCTACATGATCCCCAATAATCTGATTGGAGAGGCAGCAAGTAATTAATGTCCGTGGCATTCTTATTTTTAGTTTCAGATGGCCTGAATGGATGCTCTGGAACGAGGGCACTACCGAATAATTGTAATAAACCATCACTAAGTCACATCCCCGTCTTCCCTGGTCCTTTTCTTCACAAAAAGGCTTTCAAATAAATCAGTGTTGCATTGCAGCGAAGCTTCAGTGTTGAACACTGATGTTATGCTGTCAATGATGATGGTAGTGATGGTAATGATGATGATATATACATGAGTTGTCCGGTTCTCGCCAAATGGGAGTCTAGCAAATTTTCAACCAAGCCGTTGACAAATATCTCCTAATACCTCACAAAAGAAGAGACAAATATGTGCGTAAGACCGTTCTTCAAGCCGAAGGTGCTTCCTCTCATATGGCGGAACTAATCTGACTTTTATAATCAGAAAGTTGGTCCAGTTTGTAAAATTCCTTGTACAGCACCTACCTATGAAACAAAAATGATAATGCTGATTAGGAGAAAGCAGTGGAGGTTAACACACAGTTGACAAAGCAAACTTGTTATCCCTCATTTTACATCCCTTGGCAAACAAACTTATCGGCTCTTTTGCTTTACTTGGTTTAGCAACCTATAGAAACACCAACTCAGAATTATCGTTATTTTTTACCGCTTACAAGTCTGAGCACATGCAACTATATACAAAATGAACCACGCTTTGTGTACGATTTCATTACAGATCCCCTGATTTGGATCCATATTTTAGCCGTCAACTTTGAGGTCAAAATTGAGGTCTGCAGCTTGAGTTTTTACAGCCACGGGAATCTGCCAACGCCTAATTTCGCGTTTACAAACCAATTAGAAATACACCACTCCAGGGCAGTAGGTGTCTTTGAACAAAGCATGCCGAGGTTGTCATGGGGAAGAATGCCACTGCATTCAACTTTGAGTGGATTTCACGTTGTCAGCCACCTCATACATAAGTGAAATTTCAAACACGTTTGTTACACTTTTTCTCCGGTCTCTTGAGTAAAAATCCACCAAAGTAACTTTTATAACTCCGCGTGACACTCATTGTTACAGACGGGCTGATTAGCAACCATTGCGCAGCACGTTGTAATTTGTGTCTGAAAAGTCGGTAATCAATGCGGGCAAAACAAGCCGTTATTACGCACATTTGGTTAGTAGATTTGCGGGCTTCATTCGTTCAGCCTAATAACTGGGGATGATGATGAATATCCAGCCTAGCTGTCTCAAAAGCATTGGAACTTACCTAGCACTTTTGTTCACTGCAACATGTGTTCTTGTAAGTTCCGATGTGAAGAGTAATGCGAAGTGGATCGATCGAAAACTGCCGTTTCATTCATGAAGACCCTGCAGAAGTATACAACGGTGGCGTTAATGAGGTGGGAGACTATGTACCATTCCAATACTGTTTTGCAGCCCATTTCTCCTTCCGAAACTCGCAGTTATAACCTCCAATGAGAGCACTTCACCAAGTGCATAAATAAGAACCATAGTACAGTAGCCATCGTGGTCGCTTCGGTTGTGTAGATGAACTGGATGAATTTCAACTCATAGTCTGACTGTCTGGCTAAAGATCTTCTGTCGTTGTCCCCTGGTCTCAGGTCGACTGAGGCGTGCAAAGGATGCTGGACTGGCCCCGCTGATATTGCCTTACTTCGACATGATACACAGATATGGTTATCTTAATGCTGTCCAGAGTTGTAGGTGCCTTATCCTTGATAGTTTTTCCTTAGCAATGAGTCTCTACTCCTCCATCTTTTTTTCACCCTTTGCCAAGACTTTCTTCCTTTGTGGTTGTATGGCAGGTAAGCACCGGTGCATTGCTGTCAATCACAGTGCAATGCCATTGGTGGTGAGTAAATTAGGATGCCGTTTTTAAAAAAGTACATTTGCTACAACGTGTACCGAACC
This sequence comes from Opisthorchis viverrini, assembly GCF_000715545.1. Classification (NCBI taxonomy): domain Eukaryota; kingdom Metazoa; phylum Platyhelminthes; class Trematoda; order Opisthorchiida; family Opisthorchiidae; genus Opisthorchis; species Opisthorchis viverrini. Next base: position 1,733,846 of record NW_008751659.1, on the reverse strand, counting down.
ATCCATCCTACTGCTTTTTCTTGATGGATGACGAACATCTAGAAATGAATGGTGCACTGGAAACCATAGTGGCCAAGAAAAAAGATGTCGCTGTTATGCTGAGGGGATAACAAGGTAGATTATTCCATGACTTTTGTCTTAACAATGACGCAGTGACACGATCACATGACATTTAACGTCTTCCACTATTCCGCGAACTTTTCCTCTAAAGCCACTCAAACTTTTGGAGTTTATCCGATTAAAGGATTAGTATATCCCTCGAGTATTCGGGTTCCCAAGTTTTTGTATACCTCTTGATCGAAAAAGATGGCGCAAAATTAACTGTATGTTACACCTCAAAAGGGTAGAGGATACACACAATGAAGTAAAAGGTACTGCAGGCCTACTTTTTCACACTTAACATTACCCAAGTGTTACTTTTACCAACCCGCTCACTCTATGTTTGTGTCGTGTTAGAATTGAGGGATTATTAGTTCGATTCGGACAGTCTTTTCCACCTCCCAAAAGCCAACATCTCCTCTTAAAAGCTAGTTATTATAAACTTCTAATGTTTTCGACAGCTTCATCTGATCTGGTTTTGAATTTGCAATTTTCCGAAAGGTCGTGGCGTGTAAAGATTCGATTGGGGAAAAGAACTATTGAACCCAATACTCAACTTTTTCCAGCCTGCTCCCGAGCAGCGAATTGATGCTAGTCTTGTCCAGAGATGAAATAATTTAATGGCTCTTACGTTCACGGCAACTAAAGTGCCTACACAACGCAAACATAAAAAGTGACATCTGTGAAGACAGCTGAATGAGACAGCCAGCACAATTTGCTCAAAGTTTTATGCGAAAATCCTCCTCTTCTTCGTGATACAGCGAATGCAAAACGACATTTCGGTGTGTCCTATTGAGTACCCTGACTTCTTGATCACCTGGGACCGGGAAGTGTACCAGCTGCTTGTCGTTTACCAGCGATAACAGTTGTGCATAGCGTTTGCGACGCTGCTTTTTGTGGGGAGTGGATTTGAAAAACGAATCAAGCCAACCCCAAGCACGTATAACCTGTCGTTATTGTGCACAAAGCTTACATGAGAGCAAGCAATTTTAGACTATTTCCATCTTTGTATCTTTATTAGTTACTCATAATGAAAACGGTGTCCTGATCCCCGTGGCCAGAAAAACTTAAAACGTTTTGACGGGCTTTTTCATAGTAGCTTTGTTTGTGTCAAACTCGCTTGTTCAGCAAAGTAAATGCAACAGAAAACGGCTAAACTCTTTATCAACGGCAAAATATGCTGATCTGGTGAGTAGACCGACTAAAACAAATACTAAGATAGCCAAGCTCCAACCGCAGACAAGATTCCCATAAGAAACAACATAAAGACCAGCGGTAACATACAGTTTATAGCAATATTACTACTAGTTGAATAACAAACCAGTGATCATGGTATCCCAGGTTCGAAATCTACTCTGGAGTTTCGTTTGGGCTTTATTTAAACTACTACACTTTCTTCAGAAACACTGTTTCTGTGCTGACTGATATTTTTTCGTTACCCATTGAGGTTATAAAAACACGTTTCTCATGGACTGAGTTCACTGTAACTTGATTATTTCGGTATACATCTGCGCTATTCTACAGCCGCGAGCTTGTGTGCATCAAAAAACGTTGCTTAAGTGTGTTCAATTTAGTTTAGCACCTCGCTCCATATCATTTAGTGTATGCATGAACAGGAAAATTCTTCATCTTTTTTGCAGATAAAGTTAGCCAGATTTTAATCGGATAAACTTAGATTAAACACCAAGCAAAAATGCGTGAAAATATTTCTATAAAGTTCAGGTACTACTAGAATTTGGCCTTTTCTGTAGTGCAGCCCATTATTCAGTGATATTTGTGCTTGATTCCCTCGTTTAACTATATCATACCAACTATGTCAGGAGTAATGAATACAAAATCGCCGTGAGAAATTATTCTCAAGGTAAGTGCTCTAGGACGAACAGTTGTGCATATGTACAAACTATCTGGGCTGTAGAAACTAATCCTGGCTGAATATTATCAAGAGCCACCATATTAAAGTTTAACTGTTAGGTTCACCCTTTTTTTTTACCAGATAGATCACCAGGAATAAGACACTGTCTCACCTTGCAATGTGTCTCATTTTTGCTCTCAGTATAATGATAAGAATCAGGGAGTTAGCTAAATTTAACAATTACTTGAATAAATTCAAATTAACGGATTATATTGCAAACAGATTCTGTATCCAGTATATAACGGCGCTGAACAAAAGGGTGCGCACAGATGACCCGTATAGAAAACATTTCTGTTGCTTGTTGAACATCGGTTTGCCCATGAACGGTGACTATAATAGTAATCTAGAACCCTATGAAGGCTGAGATTGTTCTCGATACTTACTTCACAGTGTGGTTCAGGATGCGTATCGAACATCTAAGACACTCCAAAATCTCAGACTGAAAAAAAGAAAGGGCTACTAACACAGCCGTTTTTTGGTGGAATATGACAGCAGATTCTGCAATTGCTTCCACAATTCCCACTTCCGACCGAGGTTATAAAACCACGTAGTTGTACCTGGAAACAATGTGACCGGTTATTGAAGAGGTACCTATCTAATTCCGTAGCATTACTGGAACATTTGTAAGCTCATGGTGACTTTTACGTGCGTAAATTTTCTGCTACATTCTTGACTGAATCAGTTCCAATTGGTAACCAGGGAAGCTATTAGAAAACTTCAGTCATAATATCAGTCAATACAGTTGCGGTTTTCTTGCGCCTTCATTAACTTTTAATACCTGCATATTAACACATTAACTGACAGGAGCAGAAAGTGGTGAGGTTTTTTTAAAGAATTTCACAAACATTATATTTAGCCCGAGGATCGTAAATCTTGAAAATGCCCCATGCAAAAATCGAATTGTTTTCTGGGTTCCTTTCAATAGTAATAAAAATGGTTAATAACACAGTAACTGCGATTTCCAAAAACTTAACCGCATATTAAAAATATGCATACTTCAATGCCACAGTATTAGTAATATTGGTAAATAATTATGGAAATGTAAGGAATATCTATGCCATGGCCGTAGTATCGTGACTGAGTAACGACTCCGAACCACCTTATAGGTTACTCCTTTTCAAAATAACAGCGCCTCTCACTGTATGAATATCTGGACAACAATGCTTGACAATGTAAAATTAACTCAGTCATGAACATAGCCAGAGCAAATGGAATGTTGGCACGCTTTTATCGTGTCCCCATAAGTACATTTGGATCAACCTGAACCACGAATCAGCATCATTTTATCAACGCGCAGATGTAAACCCGATTTCAGGTAGTGTTGATCCAGTGAGGTTGCTTGCCTTCAGTTTTGTGCTACTTAATAATCTTATGAGCAGCTGCTCAGAACTTTTATTACAAATCTGATTGGTCGTGGTCACTGTAAGAAGAATATTTGACAATGTAAAACTACTTCTCAGTCATTAACACACCCAGAGCAAACCCAATATGGATACGCTTTTATCGCGTCCCCACAAGTACATTCGGACCAACCTGAAACACGAATCCCTTTCGCATCATTTTACCAACGCAGATGTAAACCCGATTTCAGTTAATGTTCCTCCGGTTTTACGCTACTTAATGGTCTTATGAGCAGCTGCTCCCAAATTCTAATACCAATCATTGGTCGTAGTGATGCTCCATAAATTATTAATGTAGCTACAATTCTGGAAGAACATTTCGCATGAGATGATTACACTCCTTTTTCTGAGTGCGCGTACCTCACGTTACGTACGATACCGTGGGTTGTCGTGGGTGGATCACACTGGAATACCCACAGGATATTTACTGCATTACTTATATCTTCACTTCTCAAGCACAACCCGTCGAACCATACCCACCAGAAATGCACCACCATCGCATATCTGTGGTCATTTGGCGTTAACGGACGCTGAGTTCCTTGCCAACTGATGACAGCAACTAGAAAAACGTCAGAAGTTCTACGGTATTATTAAACGTGTTGTGACAGTCGCGCTTGAAGTTTCTATAATAATGAGGATTGCAGGCAGTTTATAATCACATCAGAGTTGGTGCACGATAGGTTACAAGCCACTTTCAATGAGGATTTCATCCTGCAATCGGAGCCCAATCTATGCTGAAAGGCTTAGAAGCACTCGATAGTCTTTAATGCTTATTGGGAATCACCAGCACTGCGCATCTCACGCGGGATGTGGATCCCGCGATTGAAAGACGAGCGGGGCCTATTGCGTGTAAGTGCCAGTCAGTCACACTGATGCTCAACCGCTCACGGCCGGACGGTTAAGTATTCAACTACTGGCTGGGATGTCGCCAATGCGAGAGTTTCATTATGTGAGCACAGCTGGTGATTTTAAGTAAAGATGAGACAACTTTACGGTACTTCCCGGCTTTATAGCGAAGACTGGCTTCATTTAAAAGTCGAAATCTCCACTAGAATTTCCGAACCTCCACACATTGTCATTAATGCAATAAGCTACTGTTAGGTAGACAAGCATAATCAGGGTGAGGATTAATGTGCCTTTAAGTGAGAGCCTAGTGCTCTGGTTGTAAGTTGAGATAAATCGTCGGGTGTAAAGTTGACAGAAATGATGTGCTGCCCATTTGGTTCGGCTGTGCAATTGCGCCTAACTCATTGCGCCTCGTCATGTCAATATGAATGTTAAATTTGCAGATTTTTCCCCATTCGAGTGCGTTGTTTCTGCCATGCTAAATGATATTCAATCATTTGTCGAGCTTGGAAGGTCACGTTAACCACCTGTTTCGCTTTGTTCAGAGTGGACAAGTTCCGCCAACATTTGGCTCAGAAATGTTACTTCGTCTTCTGTTGTGACTTGACAAGTTAATCACGTTTTTCCGATCAGGTCGCTCATTGTTGAGTCAATCTGGTTCATTGCTTTTCTAAAGACACTCTGTCACCACATAACACATGCCACTGAGTCTTCGTGTATTTCGACTCGTCAAAGTCATAGTAATGAGGTGAGTTCATTGGTAAACTGTTCATTTTAGCCCTTAGATGCGGGAGCAAATGTACTGTTACTCTACTCATACTTCATTGGTAGATAGGGTTTGTCTTTCATCGTCTGTAAAGGTCACTGTTCAAGACAAACATTTGGTTTGCTTTTATTCACTGTCACGTGTCACGTGATGGCTGACGAGCTAGTGTGATTGAATCATCCCAACTAATAATTCATCTAATGGACATACTAGGGTTCAGGCAAGTATAAAGCGATGTCTCTTTCGAATAGTACAATTTGTAGGGCTCTGCGCAGGCCGCAAACATTTCTGTGTTGTGCAGAAGAAAGGCGAGCTCTAGTGGATAATACTGTCCACTAGATTTTGCGGAAATCAAAAAGGATGTGCATTCCCCGGAGTGAACTCAAAGTAGGTTGGTGGTTAGAAACAGAGTCTCTGATCCAAAGGTTTGCGGTTCGAATTCAAATCTGGATTTTCGGCAGCTGCCATTTAAGCTTCAGCGACCAAGTAGAATCTCAACTCTCGTGCCCCATTCAGCTACGTATCGAAAGGGTGTCACAGCCGAACGATCATATATAATAAATTAAGTGTTGCCTATATTATAATTAACGCTGTGCAAAACCACGCAAACAATGTGTGTTTCATCTTTGTAATGTACTACTCATAAGGTTGCTGAAAATCCGTCGACAACCAACGACCGGTTTCGCCCCTCTTGAGGCTCATCAGGTAGGCGCAGTCCACGGGTTTCCGTCAACCTTATGTTCTACTTGAAACCAAATTGCACGAAATTGGCGAATATACACTTTCTCGAAAAAACAAATTAGTTTGCAAATGAGTGTATATTCGCTAATGTGTGTTTTAATCAGAACTGGACGACACTTATTCGCCACAGGACTAGATTACTCTCACATTTATCCGAAGAAGCGCTCATAACTTGCAGTATAAAATCGTTGTGGTGGGCAAGCCTTACACACCGCAAAGTGGAAAATCATTTCCATTTGCATACATCCCACCTACCGACTGACGGAAGCAGGTGGGTTATTATGGGGTCCTAGGATAACAACATGACTCTAAGTCATGTGAGGTTATTTTTCGCTGGTGGGTTGCTAGTTATGTACAAGCATAATTACGATCCATGGATATGGCCATCATTTTTCTGCTCTTTAATAATGCCGTATTACGATCAACCTATCTTATTTACTGTCTTGTCGATTACTGTTATTTCGTGGATAACGGATTGGAGCTCAGGGAATCCGCGTGGTATATATTAACGAAGGAATTCGGCAAAGAAAGCGTTTACACACCGCAGTGCATCTAAATTTTCGTTTCCAAACGTCGGAGGACTTGTCACACTATTCAACAGTTTCATTTGTGCTCTCACGAGTCAGGAAGGAAAATCACCTGTTTTTTCGGTACCCCTAACGTAAAATGTAAAAACCAACCGGCTACATTGTAAAGACCTAATACGCTACTCATGAGCTCACTGAAAAATCTCTGACAGCCTTTGTCTTCTTTGGTGCTCATCATGTAAGCGCAATCCCCGAGCTTCTGTCAACCTTGTGCTACATTATCGACTATTTTTGAAGAACATGGTCACAAACATTATAAGTAGGTGCAAGCGATTGGTGGGGAAAGGTTACAAGAGAATAGTAAATAAGACGAGGGAAGTGTCCCGTTTTGAGCCGCACCACCAACAGCTGCAGTCAGACAAGATGAATCCCATCGTATGTAGGAACGTTTGGTACGGTAACATACGTGTAAAGACCAGCAACTGAAGAAAGAACACAATGTTAAATGCTATTCAAGGCGCGGCAAGCGCTAGCACAGTAAAGACTCGCACACGATGAACACATGTAATATAATGAATGATCCAGCCGGACTGCAAAATATGCACCAAACTCGCCGGTTTGCCACAGCTTTCACGACATAGGATTGTCTGTTCGCTACGATGCTGATAAAGCTCGTCCTAACCAGGTCGCATTGGAGCTGGATACCGCGGATGAATATCCGAAGAAAAACTCGTTCTGGAAATACAAGCCATCGATTCGAAAGCAGCGAAGGGATCAACTCTCGTAAACTGCGACCGTTAACGCTGTTGTGTAAACTATCGCCCCAAGAAGCCACCAGTTCTTCCTCGGTATTTACGCATCCACCTTGGACTCGGGTCGGAAAGCTAAGATCCCGAACCATCTTAATGAGGGCTGATTCATTGACCACATCGCGCACTACCGGACATTGAGTAGACAGAACCATTTCTATACACGCTGTCTGCCGCATCGGAATTACTGCACTCAGACTTGGGATAGCAAGTCCACCATGTTTACCAGCGTAGATGTAGCTGATCGGGGTGTTCTTTTGTAGACATAACCGGCCACGAATAGACTGTCTGATGTAATTGTCAAACCCTTTAAGCGTGTTTCGATTAACTTGGCTGACGCATGCCAATATGTCAGCCAGTGCATCAGGTAGTTCCTTATGATCTCCATTCTTTGATGCAGCTTTAAAGGAGCAGTTTAAGGAGCTACTGTCGGTGAATGTAGACTCCTTTCCCTTGAAGGTAAAGGGGACTCCCTCTTACGTTACGGTGTGTATCGGACCCAGAGGAGTGGTAGGTTCCTTGGCCAAGCAAAATAGTCCAACTGAAACCGCTGTCACTCTGTTTCCTGTCTCCACAAATTTCCACCGCTTTCATCTTTTGGGCGTTGATCTTTATACCAGCTCTTCCCAGCTCAACCGCGGCAGATTTAACCTTCTCTTTAAGGCAAGACTGACAGTCTGCACGCACGACCTAGTCGTCAGTGAGAGCGAAAGCATCCAGCAAGATGTCGTGGAACTGGTATCGTAGTTGCGGCATTAAAATTTCAAGAACCTCATCCATTGCCATGATGAACAATCACCCTGTCTCACACCTTTATGGCAGTGAACCTCGAAATTAGGGAAGACTGCTGCAGCATTCCTAGAGGACTGTGCGATTAGGTGATGGTGCTCCGAACACCTCGGCAGATCTGACAATTTCGCCATGCGAGACTGAATCAAACACTTCTGAGGTATCAACAAACGTCAAGCTGAGGTTAGAAACAGTCGCTAGAGAGTGACGAAGCAGGGCGTGTAACAGTGATGTAGCTTCCAAATAACCATCTCGAAGTAGAAATGCAAACTGGAGTGAGGGAAGTTGCAATCTACTGCTCCAGCGATCAGCAGGTATCTTATGAAAGCATCAGGTACGAAAGGATGACATGTAAATCTGCCTCAGTTGGTCCGGCGTAATCGGATCGTCGAATGTAACCAGCGCATTTAGACCAAACAGGGAAGTTATCCCTGTCTGGATTTGCTGAACCCTTAGCTCACCCAGACTGACGCTCAGGCCAACTGGTTGGCACCACAATGAGATGGTTCGGCGCGACGACTCATCATGTATGCGCAATCTCCGAGCTTCAGTCATTCTCATGTTCTAATTGAATCGAATTGCACAAAACCCGACTTATGCACTAATCGGAATCTCTCTAATGCCTCTTCGCAGACGAACGTGCAACAGCCACACTACTATCCCTTGATAAGTAGTCAAAAAGACGTCCAAAATGCTCCCCACAGCAGTCGTCATTCCGGAAAATACAGTTGACTTTCAGGCAGCTTCAAAGTTCCATGAACTGAATTCAGAATTTTAATCATCTGTGTAGGACAAGGAGAACTGAAGATATGAGGCCCCGTATCAACCAGACCGCCACAGAAAGAGCATTCGGTGACTGGCTCACTGCCGGCACAACCCACCATACCGAATGAGATCGCATCATGCATGTCCAGTTAGGGGTGGCCACAAGACGAGCTGTCCGTTAAGGGACCACACGCCATATCAAATTAGCAATTTATCTTTTCCGAAAATTCATCCTGTTTTCCGGTTTGTCGAAAAGTGTCTTGGATCATTGTCTCGCGTTATGGAAGTCATGTCACCAGAAAATAATGTGAGTAGTTTGTGGCAAGGAAGCGGGGTGGTGGACTGCTGTACGTATTTCAAAATCTCCAGCTGTTCAAAAATACGTGTATCCGCGCTCAAGTCAGCTGAAATGCAGCTTTCTCTGCTGCGTGTATCAGTTGGATAAACAGAAATTTCTCAACGCGCAATATCCACATAACATCATCGTTCATTTTCATCACCACGAGGAACTGCTAGTAGTTCTACCCACTGGACCAATGTTCATTACTCCCATGCAAATAAATTCAAGCAGTTCAACTACATACATGGGTATACTAATGAAATGAAGCCTAGGAAGCTCCTTATCGCCTGAAGCAGTTTTTCTAACCAACGTATTCATACAATTTTACAAAATCTGCATTGTCCACGGGTGCAGCACCGGTATTCTAACTTCACTGAGGTTTGCACTGTTTTTTTGTTCGTCTTGGCTTGTTAGGTCACTGGAATTCATGAGTGTCTGCGATAGTGCTATTCGCATGCTATACGCTGTATCCCATCCTATCGGATACCACCTAGCGCTATATGGTCACAGTTTCTGGTAATTATTCTGCAGTGGTAACCGAAAGGATCAGGAAAACGTTGATGTATGTTTCATGCTATGAATCGGAATTTCTCCCACTTTTATCCAACTGACCAATAAACGAACAAAAACTACCTAGGCGAGATACACTGAGCCACGTTCTTTGGCCATGTGACGTGCTGTCCAGCGTGTTCCAGAACCCAGAGTATTATTGTGTGAGCGCCACTCATACCAAAAATTAATAAACCAGGTTCAAGAAGTTCTGTTATATATATATAATGTATATACGGTGAACCGTATCGATTTGATTTACAGTCTTCATGCAGTACATGAGGGGAATATGTCAACCAATTGTTTGAATGGATTGTCAAGGAAACGTCCACTCGAACCAGGATCGCTAATGCTATGTCATGATTTGTTCTTGTCCGGCGATTTATTGTTGCGTTGACAAATTGATGATGCCACTCTTGATAATGATTGTACGTCATCAATACTTGTTCTCTGGAAGTATTCATTTAATCCACGTTGTCAGAAAACCTCCTGCTAGTTTGTGAGCTCTTTTACGGATATGCTAATAAGATGTCAAGAACGGTGTACTTACCAAATCTCACCAAAATTCACACTACGCGGCTTGAAATACATCCAGCATTCAGCCCAAACAGTCCAACTTTTCGCGCGTTTACGTCTGATTTTCGGGATCACGCTCAGGATGTGAAATCACGCCCCTCAATTGTAAAAAGAAAAATTGCGTAGACCGGGCTTTGGTGCACCTGGGAAATTGCATTGTGCTGTTGCTACGGTGTCATTGATCTTGCTACCAACTAGTACATTACGGTTTGTATGCAAGCATGCTGTAATATGAAATTCTTTAAGGGTACCAGGAATCTCAACGCTGAATATGTCAAAACGGCCAGTCCATTTTCAGAAATACAGCTGAGTGAGGATTGGGTCATCGCTAGGTCACCGCCCCCATAATGCTATTTTGAATATAGAGGATTGAGTAAACCTTTTGTGATTGCCCGAAGTTCAGATAACAGCAGAATGTTCATGTATCGCAGTCATTTTGTGGGCATCCGTTGAATCCTGCGAGAGGGTGAATCTTTATCTGTAACGTAAATTGCTCGTTTTGAAGGAACTGGTATCGATAAGATTAGCTTGGGTTTTTTAATGAGTATGGGTTAGTTTCAATTTTCTCTCAAACGAGCGCCTCCTTGTAAGACCAACATACGACACTCAGCACGAACGAACATGCGAACTGGTTGGTGGTGGCAGACTGCAGCTTATTTTTCAGAAGTGAAGTAATCAAACACATAGGAATAGATGATACACAATTCCATAGTCATCGAGGATTCTGTTCGGTGATTGTTCTGCCCTTTTATAGATGAGTAAGATACAAATGCTTCTGGCAAACTGACCAAGCCGTCAGCACTTGTTTCCTAAATCGAATGCATTCAATCTTCAAGCACATACAGTAGCAATTTTATATGAACACTTCCTTAAAAAATCACTTGATCTCCAGAAAAGGCCACCGCTCCATGCTTCTGTCGGCGAATTTCGTTGCTGGTCTGAATTCAACGTTTTATGTGCATAGTGACCATAATTGTTCAGGTTCTGAAGTGAGGATAACAAACTCTTCACTATAACGCCCAGTGAAGTCACAAATGTAGTCAAATGTTCCCTCTGATGTAACATTAATTAAAAATGAGAGATAACGTGGAGTGTGAATATATTTTAATTGCACAGACAAAAGCACAAACAAAAGATGTAAAATATCTTCAAAACTGGGGCCGGTTAATCTTCGCCCGATGGTCGCAAGTATAACAATAGACCATAGGCACAACGCATGATAACGTAAATAAAACTCGTCTGGGATAGATCTCGGCAAACCTGGTCTGTGCACCTTGAGAATCCCACATAATCAAAGAATCAAAATACATTTTTTTTCGGCAAACGCACAGAAAATACTGATATCAACTTGTCCAGTCTATTCTATATCACAGTGACCCAAAGCGTGACTTTCATTGAATTAAGCCTTTGTCACTTGATTTCATTATATTTTGAATACTGCATCAATTACAAAGAATTCTGGTCGTTTGTGGATGGGGTTGGATTTTCCCAAAACAATGATCCATAGTGACCAGTCAAAACAACACTAATTAGTGGGTTTTTTTACAAGGATCTAGGATCATGAAATGACTGGCATCTGCTATTAATCTTAGTACAAAATTTACTCGGATGAATGATCATACCGGCTCCTGGTTTGGAAGGCCAGTTCACCGGTCTGATACGCAGCCTAGATTTGACATCGCTGGGAATGTTTCGCCCAAATTGTGCAAACGAATATCGGAATTGGTTGCATGTAGTTATCTGGTTGAATTCGCTGGTCTTTATCTTGTGCATATATTCTGCCGATCTTAAGCTTTGAATATAAAACAGTTCATTCGTGCTTCTGATCTCTTAAAACAAAAAGCCGTTCAAAAAAGAGAAGTTTGTAAACAGCAACACTCTAAATCGAATGCACCAGACTGCGGCAAAGCAGCAAAACATGCACTCACATATTTGGCCTTAGTTGCACTAAACTCCGCAGTCGATCAATAATTGCAGGTTTAAGATGCATACCGGCATGCGTCAAAAACACGATCGGCCGAGTTCATCTGAACCAGGGAAACAGCATTGATATCAGTGCACTCTGTGTGTGAAGCGGGTGCCAAGACATCAGTAGGGATAAGTGATAGTGGCAGGTGAGAGACAGCGGTGCTTCGTGTGCTTCTCCAGGTGCGATATTTTTCGACGCGCTTAAATTTCACCCCTCAGGGTTGTGTTGTTGTTTTACACTTTACGAATAATACCGGAGTTTTCTTTCTGAAGGTTAACCCATTGCCAAGTCGTCAGAAAACCCTTGGTGGCCGCCGAAGATTTGATGTTTTCTGGTGAATATTCAAAAATAAGCCACTGACATTGTGGTAAAACTTCTCGGCGGAACACGTAAACGGAAACTGCTGGCGTTCCTCCCCACAGGAATTCCCTTCCAAGTGGTTCGCGGATACAACTCCAGTCGTTTATTGCGTGTATCTCGGATCGACCCCATTTAATAGATAACAGAGGCCCAATAGGTTAACCTCACTCTATAAAGCACACAAGAAACATTATACTTGTGAACTTGCAATAAACTCTATGGCTTCATTTTGTTTCATGGTATGTGTGAGCAAACAAGCATAGTAGACTCAACGCAAATTGAGTAACCACGTTTTATAAATTGAAAAAGCTCTGCCTAACTTAGCACAGTAATTTCATTTAAACATTATGAAGTCTATATTAGTAGTGGGATGTTCATAACTTCGAACGGTGGAACTGGCATGATCTCTCGGGATAGCTGAACGAGGAATGTGACCTTTTTTTGAAGAGATCATGCCAAGTGTGGTACCTAGATAATACGTGATTTTTTGAGAGCTTTCTCTACGAAAACTGAACTACCTCACGAATTCCCACAGATATCAGTTAATAATCACCCATCCAGTTACTAGGATCGTCAGCATTAATAAAAATATCCAGTCTGTTCTTTCAAACAATTAGTCGTATTAGTTGAAAGTAACAGCGCTTTTGGGGACCCACACCAATTTTGTACTCAGGAGTTTGCCCCTCACACAACGAGCGCTCTTTTAGTATTAAAGTAGCCAACATGTAAAGGCAATCATCAGAAATCACAGGACATAAATATTCTCCTCCCCATTTTTACTCGATCCGGTTTATTTACCTTCTGTATTTAAAAGAGTAGAAAAAATTAGCGCTCCGGGGACATTTTCTTAAAGCGAATCTAATAAAAGACAAAAACAAATTGAGTTATCCCAAATGCCTATTTAATCCTGGCAACACACAGCCTTTAGTCGCAGCATCAAGCTGATCCATCCAGTAACACAATTGTGAGATAAATTGGATTACGTTGAAGAGTATTCAGAATCAGAATGTTACATCGCACCAACTCGTTGGCAGTCTGAACCCATCAACCAACGAGTTCATTCGATAAAGCGAACTGGGTGAAATTGATTGGAGGCATGTCACTCACTCAAAAAACTCAGTCAAAAACCTCCTTTGCGGTCACTACAGTGTGGAAAATACGAAGCTATAATGTGCTCAACCGTTTGGTAAAATGACCTAGTTCTTGCTATATCAGAATTGTGGAGTATTGACCTTTGAAAACTTTAGATGGAAGTCTATTCTTATCGATTATTCAACATAAGTCTAGTACTTTTCACCGCTGTCTGCTTCTGCTCCTTAGGTACCTTCAGTCAGTACCGATGATTGTATTCTTGAATAAAATCGATGTACTGGACGAAAAGATTCATGCAGGACAACGAATCACCCGGTTGTACTCCTTCGCGGCAAACTGGATTGACATGTACGAAATGCGAAGCAGCGTTTTTTCACCCGCATCCTTGGCAGATTCAAGAGATCAATTTTTGAACCTACACGATTCTTTGCTCAGTTGTTACTCGCAAACCAACGATTTTAACGATGGGACAGCTGTTCAGACGCCCGTATCGCGATTTCCAAACACAAGTGTCCTGCGAAAGATTGACGAAAATGCTTCTCAGGATTGTGACGGATCGCCTCTAGGTTCCTCACTGACTTCACCCACCAAACACTCCACACCAAACGATCGGGCAAAAATGACTCGACGTCCCTCCCAAACCTCATTCCGGTGGCGGCAGAGCTCATTCAGTAGAACACTCAATACTCTGACGCCTAAAAATTCAATACGTCGATTTCGTCGAAGTTTCCGGCAGGCCACATTCATCCCCATTAACCCCATGCCTTCTTCGTGTGGGCAAAAGAGTCGACTGTCTTGCACAGTTGCTGTGACCCAGGTGATAGTCCAGTCGCCTTATCACAAGTTCGAACCGTCAGGTAAGCGTCTGAAATTCTACTGAAATTCTGTGCCTGAATGCGGCTGTATTGGAAGGAAAGACGTACACACTTTCATGTTCTGGGAGCTATTCACTTCCAGACACACCTTCCTTCGGGATTTATTGCTTCTTCTAAAGCCTGCTAATAGTTTGTGTGCTTTAAATCAAGTTTGCGATATCGTCTGTGGCTCATTCCATAAATTTATCCCATAGCTAGTTTGCCTACATAAAATTTGACACATGATATCCCGAAACGACTAAAATGCTGTCATGCGTCAAAAGTCATGCCGATGGGCGAACTGGACGCATTGTCTCGACGGCTAATTGCGTGCCTCCCAGTCCCTGCTAGCATATGATAACAGTGAGAGAAAACTTTTACGGGGATGAATGGTATTCAATCACAAGAAATTATGAGGGTTCACAAGTTGATAATGCTTTACTAGGCTGCTTAATATCAAACTCAAAGTGCGAAAGAATTAATCCCTCATTGCTGTGCAAAACCTGTTGCCTTTGGTGCTATCCGAGGATTTTTTCACCTAAGGCATCCCTATTTCAAGTTGTTTACCATTCTTACTAAAAGGCGGTCGTTCAGCACAAAGATCTTTTTGTTTTTCGCTACATTGTGCACTGCAAGTACATCTATGTACTCAGACAAGCAAAACTGACGTCCCTCTCTTGCGCCAGGGCACTTGAAATTGATGCCAGCTGCCATTTGAAGAAAACTTTCAGGTTGGTAAGATACCGAAAAATTACTTAAGCCTGGGATGCATGTTGGGATACATCTAGGTAACCAGTCTTTCACAATTTTGCATGATAGCTGCCTAGCTACTTTCTTCTCAGTAATTGGACCACTGAGTATAGTGGTGAGCATTCTGGAGCCTCATTGTCGAAATCCAGTATTCCTTGTACCGAAGGTAAACGATAGAAATAACCTCTAGGCTAATTGGAATGAAGGTTTCAGCGAACAGTTCATGGTTTAGATATATGCAAGAGTAGACTTTAGGTAGAATTCGGTTTACACGTTTTCCTATTCTGCCAAATCTTGGTGCGCTCGTTTTATGAATTTAACCTTCCAGATAGAATTTAGATCAACATATATGCGAGTAAATTTTGTCTTATACGGTTCATTTCAAGGATATTCGCACAAGCTTGTTCGTTCTAGGACCGATGTACTCGTTACAACCACCGGGAGGGATGGTGTACTGAGCGATATAACTATCTGTTTGATTTCGTTTATTTTTTTCTAAAGCGAAGGCGAGTCGATGATATGCCACCTCATCAACGCCGACAATGCTGCGTAGTTATGACAACTGATGTGTTGTAGACGGTGTGTTCGTGCTTATTTGCCATCCGACAGAGCCAGTCGTGCTCCTTGCCTCATCTAGCAGTATGATCCTGCGCAATTTCTGGCATGACAACGCAAGCACACTTCGTTTTGTGTGGTCCATCACAGTGCGGCACAACACACAGTTACCTATTTTGACGACCATAAAGTCATGTCTATCCAAAAACGTGATGTGCGTAGCGATCCTGGTCAACCTCTAATTTTATTTTGTTGGCCGTTTCATACGATTACCGCCTCACATTTCGGCCACAGAGCAATCCGGTCAGATGGCAGCAATCGTTCCATGATGTCCACCAGGACCACCACTGTCGTCTCAGAAATGTTTGGTAAACAGTCGTTGGATTGTTTACTAAAACCCTTCTGAAACGATAACCTCTCATCCGGTTCCAAACGTATTCCAGCCCTTCAGGTAACCAATCAAGTGTCACTCTGCGTAGCTTAAACGATTAATGGAACCAGAAGGAAAGAGCAAAATGAAAGTGATCAAGGTATGAGGGATTATGACACGATGATACATCAAAACACTTAACTCTCTAGAAGAGATGGGCTTGATCTAGGCAGATTGAAGCTGTTGGATAGAGAAAATATCACCGTGGAAGCTGTGCGATAAGGAAATGAGTGATGAATGAATGTGTTCTGATGGTCACCACAACCAACCCCTTTCACTTAATATTTACTCAATCGACCAATCCACGAATTGCATTGAGTACTACATTAGCATGTTGACTATAAGGCAGAATCTGTGGGTTGCTGATCCAGGACTGATCATCCTCGTTTCATGGCCACTGCCACTTAAACTCCGATCTGATGGAGTGATAATTATGTGGTCCTTTATAAGGATCTGTAATGATAGAAAAAGTAAACGAACTATGGGGTTAGGTTTGTTCTCGTCGTCAGCTGATATTAGCTTGTGGCAAAAAATGGTCACTAATCAGTTGCTTTCTATCCACTCCTCACAGCGAATCGCATTTCCGTCTGCCTCTTAGTTACATAAAATTTTCTGTCAGGAGCTTTATTCAGCCATCAGACCAATAATCGTTTGCTCGACTACTTTTGAAAGTCTGTTTTAAATGCATTCCCTTAACAAAACTTACTAGGTGAAGGTTGATGAAAACTCTCTGAAAGCTTAAAACTGACTTCTGCCTTTTGAGACTCATAAGGCGTGTGCTGTCCCGAGTTTCCGTCAACTTTACGTTGTATTTGCATCCAAATTGCACAAACTTCTCGAGATTCACTGGCACACCAGTTAGCTTCTAACGGGAGAGTCAGAGTGATCCGCCTGAATCCTCCGTTCATAATGCTCTTCTTTGACTGAACGTGCTGCACGAAGCCGCCTGGTGTTTCGACCGACATAATACTCGAGATATCGCAGTATATTTTCTTGACGGAACACAAAACTCATGTGGTTGTTGAAAGCTCTTCGAAGGCCCACGTCCCATTTCGCCTCTCTGCGGCTTACTCAACCGCAGAATGTCATTAACGATGATTCAGTTGATTCTCGTTTAAAAATTGACTTAGGCGAAATTTACACGTGGTTTATAATAGTACCTTTTAGGCAGCAAACTTGAAGCGTTGGGCTGTTATTGCACCACCTTGATTCCTCTAGAAACATCCATCAGGCATTTGATTCCCTTAAAGATGATGCACATTGTACACACTTTCATTGTTATTTCGTCAGCACTACTGACTTCTAGTGAAACAAGACTACATATTTGCGTATACCTACCCTACTTTTGAAATTTATCAATAATACCCCGGGATAAATCCACTCTTTTCCTAACTTTTTTCGCGTAATTACACCACACAAGCGCCCACTAGCATAGAAACAACTGTAGTCAAGCTCTCATGGATAAGGACTTCTATTAAGCCTCTAGCCAAAATGCTAGCCGGAGTTATCGGACTTTTTAGTTAGTTAGCTCTCAGGTTTTTCGACATCCAGTGAGGGTATCAAGTCAAAGCCGAAATATATGAACACTCATGTGATCCGATATCTAGACTCTGAGCAAAGCACTGATGAACCACGCGGGGAACAGTAGCCTTTGTGGAATGAGTTTGACAACAGTGCAGTGGTGCTAGTCGCAGATACACGACCATTCATTCTACCGCTACTCAAACTCAATCGTGGGATCGCTAGTAAGAGACATAGAGGAGTTGAACACTATGCACTGCTTGACACAGCTAAAGTAAACATAGTGTATACGTTGCAACATAGCTATGACGGGCACCAGTATGCTGGCTCATAAGTCCGCTATATTCTTGTACAGAATAGTTTGTTGCTTTGAATTATACAGCCAATTATAGCACAATTTCTGTTTGCTTGGTATGGTTGGAGATACCTTGAGAGACAGAACCTTGCATAAAACATAGCAGTTTGCACAATACTGTTGTCCATCTTTTATTTAGGATAAGGATTGTTCAAGAAGCATTAAATACTTGAGCTTCAAATACCTTCGGTGCCATCTATAACCATCGAATAGCTTACTGCATTGAGGTTATCACAGTATAAGCGCCAGCATTCATTTGAGAGCTATTGGATAGTCAATTCAGTGCCTTAGCGAGTCCACTTGGCTTCAGGCTTTACTGTTACTATTGGCTCAATAAAGCTATCATATCAAGTTGCTATCCCAATTTCTGAGCCGATTGAGTGTGTCAAACGGCGCACTCAAACAGTGCGAAAATTAATCTTGAATGAATGTAGTTGCGAAATGAGACAGGGTGGTGGAACCCCTGGGTTTGGAAATCGATTCGGCAGCAACAGGTTAGTCTAAGGAAACAGAACGTACGCAAGTATGCCGTGTCTTAAGCAGTTTGAAACACTGGATAAGTTCACTGGCTAAAGCTACGTTATGGTGAATACTTAGGGGTAAAGTTTGCAGTAGCTCACTTTTCGTCCATTATTATAAGATCTCCAACAAACTCATGGATTCAAAGGAAATCTCACGATAGCCTTGTTAAAACGAGAATTAAAAAAGAGCTAAAAGATGATGGAGCCCCAGGGGAAAAGGGTAGGGGCGCTTGCAATTTAGTGTTTAGTAAAGGTTAAATCCGCTATTCTAAGGCTAAAATAAACTTTTTGCCTCTAGTCCAACAATAAGGCACAAAAGGCCGGTGGTTTCGTGTCCATGAGGAAACATGGTCTTTTGGGTGCCTCCTAACGAAGGATATGACCATCTCAAATATTGCCACATCTTCTAAAAGCAAAGAAACCACCCCCAATAAAAGGAACCAAGGTTTCTATTCCCTACCTTTGTGTCCTTTTGAAAGGAGGATGCTCCCAATGGAAACGCTCCATGGAAACAAAAGACCTGCTATTTCCATGGCCTTAGAGGATTCCAGTCCAACAGGTTTGACAGTTTTTAACATCACGCACACTTCCGTATCTAACGTCAGACTGACGTTACCCGGACCTTTGCTCATTCTAGTCATTGTCTTTTATCAATTATGGCTTCTTCAAACCCCAACAATAGATAAACAGAGGAAACGACTTTTGTGCCGCCGCGGATATTGGCGCCGCAGTCAACGGTTTCGGCATGACAATACCTCTGACCAAATTAGGGGGTGTGCTGAACATCTTAGATGGTAAATTTGGATTACCAGTTCTCGAAAACTGATGGCAGAATTTCCGCTAGGGATCAGCAGAAAACTGAATGTCACCGAATTTTAGCACAACTCCGAATATATACTGGCTGTTAGTCCTGTTCCTCTGATATTCTGAACAGCTAACAACTGTTCTCAATATCTTTTTCTGTTAACCGTGCAAATGCTACTCTAAAGGACCCCGTGAATGGATGCTGTTAACAGCGAAGCTATTGTCATTAGAATTTTGGAAAACAACTAACTGAAGCACTGGCATTGTCCTAGCCTCACAGAGAGAAGGTCAGGTGATATTTGTGTCATATATGCAGTTAGTGTGTACCTGTCGGCACTGCTTCCTAATTTAAAATTTTAATATGACACAGGCAAAGAGGAGCTTAAACTTGGTGCGCGTTGTGTGTGCGGGCAAGTCTGTATGTCCCACTGCAATCGTCCCAGGGCTGTACCTGCAATCGATGGTGACTCATGCCTGATCATGGAGCTAAGGTGGACAGTATAGTAAAACGTCTNGATGGTGACTCATGCCTGATCATGGAGCTAAGGTGGACAGTATAGAGCTTTAAAACGTCTAAGAAATGGTTACAGTTCCCCGCTGAACGTGGGGGTTTTCACTACGGAGAATAGGCGCCACAAAGGAGGTTTAAATTATGCGCACGGTGAGCTAACCCATTGATGCGCCTGAAAATCACCACACAGTATCAGATATTCAGTTTGGGCTCTAAACAGAGCAGAAAGGTTGACTCGGAATTCTGTCATTTTGTTCATTCTGAGGGGTCATACTCGTTTTCTTTTACTCTTCACTTTTATCACTGGTTTTGATGTTTAAGAGACTTACTGTGCTCGGTAAACCTATGTCATGTCCGGTGCCAGCAAGCCCATGTCATCCGTTGTACTCTATCGTGCGTTTCTACGATTATGCTTTGCCTTTTTTGGGGTCGATTCGGAGGAAAGTTAGTTTTCACTAGGCTTATGTTGAATAAACTAACGCTAGAGCGTTACAAACAGTAAAAAAGGACCCTTTTATAAAGTTTTATCAGTCCATGGGTTTTGTAAACATTATATTTACTGCTAACAGCCTATAGAGCCGTAACTGTCTTCCACAGTTAATTCTATAGCTAGCTGCAAGCTAAATTGGGTTGGCACAATGATTCAAGCTTCCGAATAGTTTCTATCGTACTGCATTAAACTGAGCTGGTTCACTGAAAAATAAGTTATACACTTTAAGGTGGGAACTTTGAGCTCTTGGGATGTAATGGTGAGCATTGATTATTATCAGTAGAGTCAATCGGTGCACATCAGATTTATAACCATTCGTGAATGCAAGCAATAAACAAAAACATTCTGTGAGTAAAAAGTTCACATCATATGCCGCTGTGAGCGGACCACCATCGACAAGTTCCAACCGCACCCAGCACACCAACAACAAGGAATAATAGACCATTCTTCTAAAATGTCCAGTCACCTAAACTTTAGACATTGTGCGCATTCCGTTGAAGGAATTCAAAACAGAAAATACACTCAAAGTTTGAAAAATGGAGAAAGAACGCTGCCGGAACTATTTGACCACTAATTTTTGACCTCTTGTTTCCTCTCGATTGACCAAAAGCGGTTATTTTTACACCCAATAATAGAACGCTATAACCAAACCACAGTATTTCACCATAAATAATTGCGCATAACAATGATGAAATTAGTAAACCATCGCAGAAGAGTCAGTTATGTTTTCTCAGTTTTTACTTAGGCCCCACCAGAAACATTTCACTATCGACCAGGGTATTAACACAGCAGGGATCTAATGGATGTGTACGGTTTCCTGATGGAATGCAATGAACCTCGTTATTCAGTGCATGGTTCACTGTAACTAGGCCGCACCAGATTTAAATGAGTCGTTTGGCGCCACTTAAACAACAGTCTTTTCTGGGCTCTATGCTTAGCCATTCACTGAAGCATACGGAGTAAATTAGGTTGAGTCAGTACATAGAAGACACTTACTTTTCGAGAAACACACTCATTTGCAAATCGGATTGGTTTTCGCGAGAGACTCAATTGAATCTCTCGTTTATGATATTCTACAACTGAATGTGATGCGCACAGGTCGCCTCATGCTTCAGTTGGCACGATATTTGAGATATCGCAGTATATTTTCATAAAGGAAACTACTCACATGGTTGCTGAAAACTCTTCGACAGCCCACGACCGGTTTCGCCCTTCTTGGGGCTCATCAGATAGGCGTAGTCCCCGAGTTTCCATCAACTCTATGTTCTACTTGAACCCAAATTGCACTGTTTTCGAGAAATACACTCATTTGCAAATCAATCTGGTTTTCACGAGAGACTCAACTGAATCCCTCGTTTATGATGTTCTACAACTGAATGTGCTGCACACAGGCCGCCTCATGCTTCAGTTGACACGATATTCGAGATATCGCTTAATTTTATTATCTTTGAAACAGGAATAACTGATTCTCGCTTGATCTCATTTGCACTTTGTATCACAACAGTTGTTGAAATTTGTAGCCATTTTAAAAGTCAGTGGCTTCCCACATCGAGACTGCCTACGCCGGGGCGGATAGAAATCGTGTACTGCTTGCCTTACCTTTAAGCAGTGCTTATCTTTGATGTTCCGACAAGAGTTGGCAGTTACTCGTAAATAGACATCATTTTAGATTATTTTAGTGACGACAGAACCTTCTGTTGTGAAAATATCAGTGAGTATTTTGTAGAGTTGGTTCCGGGTTTTATCCTAAGCACTTAGAATTTTCAGAAAAGTTGTTTCTCTGCTTCACCCTTCATCTTTGACCACAATGTATTCCTATTGTCCGATTGTATTATTCTAAAGTATGAGGGCAATGCCTCATCATCTTTTCTTTGATCACTCTTCCCAAAAGTTGAAGAACAATACGAGTTCACTCGGGCTATACAGTACATTGAAAGACAACCACACAGCCTCGCTGGGTTGGAATCCACTGACCTACGTGAACTACGCCCACCACACCGTGAGACCATTCGGACTGCATGCTACATCAAACACCTTTTCCAGGTAGGTCCGTTGCCCAGTTTCATTCTAAGTCGGATTAGTTGTACAATAATCGATTTCCATTGAGTATGAAAATCGAAAGGCAAATATTAGCTGTTGTCAGATATGGAGATTATCAGAGATGTGGGGAAAAGTCATGAGTGTTTCTGTGCACCAAAATCAAGGTTTGACAGGCCACCAAACCAAACGGTGAAAAAATTTCGTTTAGCAGTAGGTGATGGATAGCCGGTTGGTCAAATCAAAAAAAGGATCAGTTGTCCTGTCGAAGAAACTGATTGATATTGGTATCTAAATGAAAGATTGTGCACGTTGAAAGTATGGTCGCAGAACGGTTGGAGGGTAGCTCATGTGACAGCGTGTCATTTTGAAAAATGAATACAAAATAGCATGACACGTGTTTAAGTTGACTAGTAGTGGAAAAACACGACAGTTGCAGTTCTTTTTACTCGATATATCGATCACCTTAGATGACCGTCGTGAGAAGCAAAGCAATGGCAACTATCGCAATTATAGTTATGTTTTTCCACCAATGGTCGACCTCAACAAAGAATCATGCAATGCGCACTGCCAGTGGTCTTAAGCAGAAATAAATCAGCTACACAGTTTTCCTCGACCTTTTAACTTCCATGGAATTCAGTTGCGAGATCAAATTTCAAGAGCTTCTCACCACCGATAAACTGTGTGAAACCTGATCGAAAAGAAAAACATCTCTCTGGTTTTCCACGTGAAATTTCGTCATTCCAGGAGTCAATCAACACCGGGTCACCTAGAATGAAAAGTGTCAAACTGTGAGCTAATCGGACTGCTAGTTGGCTCCTCGTAATCGGATGGCATGCTGTTCACACGTAGTGATCACCCATACACAGTAGAATACAGTACACGGGAAAACCTGTTTACAGATAACATAATAGAAACAGCAAAACACGGTCTTTCAAGCGGAATGGAGGCTACAGGTGTTTTAACCGAATCTCATCCGTTAAATTAAAAAAAAGTTCAAAGAGTAGCTCTTCTGTTTGGAGAGGAACTGAAGAATTGTTAGGGATGACAACAATGCACCTTATTGTTATCTTCAAAAAATGAGTAATTTTAAATAAACTACAGCTGCGAAGTAACGGACCCACGGAAAGTCAGTCAGATGGTTGCTGAAAGCTTACGTGGCATGGAAGGACAATTGGTTGTCTTGATGAGCACTATTCGGTTGGTCATCAGTGGGTTAAGGCCATCTGGACGTGCAGTTGGCGGGACGGTTGACAGCTCATCCTATGGATGATTAGTCCACACACCGGGTTGAACAAACTGGTCATCACCAGTTGAGGTTGCATGACCAGCGAAGCCGACCACCCAAACAAACGAATACTCACAATTGAGGGTCGCCCGCGTCAAAATGACGTACATAAATGCAAGCGCAGGACCGCTCATCCCTTACAAAACAAAAACCAGCTATGCAGTTACACAGCGTAGGGTGGTGATGCCAGTTAAAACTGGTGAAGAGGCCTGTGCAACTAAGTTGCCCAGCTCAGCGGGTGAAATAACAGATTACAATGGGAACGGATTCGCCAACGTCCTCAATTAGATTTGTCCACAGCTTGGATGTACAAACTCTAATCTTCATTCCATAGTCTTGGAGCATATCTGCTCTTTCAAATGGACAGCAAGAATTATGTTAGTGAACAGTTGACTGTTCTCAGCGAGTAAGATTTTCCGACCGATCCATCTCACAAGCCGGGAAATCAACCATCTGAATTTCCAGATGGCAATTGCAGTAATACACCTATTCCTCAGTATCGATCCCGACATATTCGTGCAGTATACGACTACCAGTGGTTGAACCATTCGAAAAACCCACAGAAACCACTTGGGTGCTATTTTCGCCGTAACGTTGAGTCAGTCTCTCTTACGGTGAGATGGTTTCCTTTCTAATCGTCAACGCTTAGTGAATCCCTCATCTGCCATGTCGTACATTCATTCACTTTATCGGAAATCATGTGGTTATCATCAAGTGGTTTTCCCTTTATTCTAATCCAAAATAAGATTTCGTTTTGATGTCTGATATCCTATATTCTAAGTCAACAGCTCGACCAGTTTCGTTCTTGTGAAATGACTTATCAACGAACATTTGGCTGACTGCAGGACTTTCATCCGAAAAAATGTACCGTTTATAAGTCAGTTTATGTCTACTGAACCAACAAAGTCTGGTTCAGAGACTAAACTTAGGTGGGGTTTCTGTACTAACGGATAAATACCGTAACTCTTTCAAACATTATCTGGTGATTATTTGTGTTTTCGACCTAAGAACGTCAGCATGACACCCCAGTGTCTCCACTCGAATTCCAAACAACGAACTTGCACGATTCTCATGCTATGTTCTTGGCTTCTGTGCACCTAAAAAGAGCTGAGAGTTCTACCCCTAAACAGTGACGGACGACGATGTTATGCGCAACCACAAGCTACCTCTGTTAGCCGAACAGTTGAGCAAAACACGTAAGCACAAGTTAAGACAGCCGAACAACACTAAGCCGGCACTAAGGTGGATGATCAAACAGACTGGATAAAAGGCTTTTCGGTGGTCTTGATTGGTCGAGCTGCCGCTCGTGAGTAAACAACTTTGATGGAATGTTGTTTTCATAAACAAAAGACAGAAACGGCAGTGATTACAAATCCGTGAGTGAGTAATTTTCTCAGCAAACATAGTGACTCAAAATGCGGTGATTTTTGGGACTGCAGCAAGCCACTTAGATACGACATCAAATGAACTGAACGTCTGCCTTTAATGTTATAATTCAAGTAAGTGTGATGATTAAAGCAGGGAACATGAGACTCGTTCACCATCGGATTGTCTCCCCATAGCTAGCAATCTAATCAGCGCCTTCAAGTCTCATGAACAGTACTGCGGACGCTACATCAACGAAAGACTTCCGTTCCGTGTGCATACCAGTAGGCTCCGTCTGCCAACCGAATAGATAGACCGTTCTCCCCTGATCGGGGTAAGACGTGAAATAATAATCCTCAATAAAGACAACCCTAAAGTACGGAACAGTCTTTTCTTGTGAAAATACGCACGCTCCGACCTGAACCGCACAGCGATGTATGCTTTGTTATTACCAATCCAAACATTTAAACCACAAAGCCGCCACGGCATGGATACTGAATGTGCTGCACGCAGCTCAAGTTTGCTAACTGTATCACTGTCAGATTGCTCAAAATCATCGCCTTTGCGGTTCTTTCGTGGCAGATTAAAGGGAACTTTTTCATACTAATTCCCTCGATCATAACCCGTAAAACGGCGGAAAAGCTCCTTGATCTTTAGCTGAAAACCAATTTGATTTGCAAATGAATGTACTTGACATCATCCTCACGCAGCTCAAGTTTGCTAACTGTATCACTGTCAGATTGCTCAAAATCATCGCCTTTGCGGTTCTTTCGTGGCAGATTAAAGGGAACTTTTTCATACTAATTCCCTCGATCATAACCCGTAAAACGGCGGAAAAGCTCCTTGATCTTTAGCTGAAAACCAATTTGATTTGCAAATGAATGTACTTGACAAACATCATCCTTCTTTGCTTTGAAGCCTTAGAAAAGGTGGAGGGAACATTTATGTCAAATCAGTACCTTCTAAACAAAGCAGAGTCGTTTTGATTGTTTTTTAATCTATTTCTAAATACCAACTCGCAGTTCGCTTCCATTCATCTGTTGTAGGAACTGACGAAGCAGAAACCAAGTGGACAAAACCAGCTGGGTAAACGGCGGCACTGTTTATTCTACTACACATGTGCCGTCAGCACAGACAGCGTCAAGAAGGTGCTCGATGCTTGTCGCAAATTTCTGATTGAGGATCATCTTGAACGCTTTGGCTTGTTATAACCTCAGTTCTCATTTTTCTGACCAACACGCGTTGGTGTTGACCAGCCTGTGCCTGCACCACCACACCACCTGAAGCTTGCCCTCAAGCAATTCTGAATTGACATGTGACTTTGTTTACTTTATTCATATCGGCTTTCTAAAATGATTCATCCCCCTAGCAGGCAATGTACTCTCAACCCTGAAGAACACAAAGCAACCGAAATCACACCTATTTCTTACGTTGTTCATGGGTTCTGTTTTATGGCATTTGTGCTGAGATGAATCAATATTTTGCACCTGAAGTCATTGAAAGCGAATGCATTTTCGAGGAATTCGAACGGAATACTTGGGCGGTGGTTATCTCAGAAAGTGTTGTAGCTCACTTCATACAGATAGACATTGTTCTATTCTCCGAGCTGAGCTAAGCTGAGCTGAGCAGTTTCGATGCAAACGTTATCTCTTCAGTTCGTAGCAACTTGGCGCGGTGGACTAGGAACTTCACGACGCACAAACAATAAAACCCACCGCTAAGTTACTGCGCACTGAGGATGATGAATCGTTTTTAACTAGGTTACGCAGCTCCGTGATTACACTGACTGCGTCATCAAAAGTGGCTGTGCATTGTGTTGGATATTATGCACTGTTGTTGAGAAAAAATATGAATAATTATCACGTCTGGGTCTTAAAAATCCTGCAATACCCATAAAGCTTCAAGTAATACATCAAGTAGACAGAAACACGGGAAGGAAGCCCACTTGACAACTCTCAACGGTGAAACTGGTATTGAGCTTCGAAGATTTTTTGGCGAACCTGTGGACAGTGGGTTTCCTCAATACATTACCGTCCGTCTCCGTATTAACCTGTTACGTCGAACGAAGTCGATGAACATCCGCACAAAGTAGGTACTGCTACACGAGGATTGCGCCAAGCCGCATGTGCGTCCACCTGAAGTCCCTGTATCTAGTTTAAACCCGAGAGAAAACAGGAGGCGAACAGTTTGGGATAGTGAAAAAGGTATGGACATGACAAACTTATGTCAAGCTAGTACAACAGGACAGTTGAGACCAACAGTGCATGGAGTGGGTAATCTGGTGGTTCCACCACTCAGAAGGCGCATCCTATACTCACACACATAAATAACTAGAGTCCCCATTTATGAGGCACATCAGGTAGGCGCAGTCCCTGAGTTTCTGTCAACCTTATGCTCTACTTGAGACCAAATTACACGAAATTAGCGAAATACACTGGTTTGTAAACGAAGTAAACGAGAGCCTCAGCTGGGTTCCAGGCGAAATCAAGTTTGCTTGTAAATGAGTGTATTTCGCTAAGTCCCTTTAATTTTACTGATGGTAATACTGTGGAAAACCTAAAATTTTCAGCTAAGTCAAGTATCCATTGTGCAGTGTTTCATTGGCGAGACACTGTTAGCGCCCGGATGCACGTTTCATATGCTTTGGGAAATCCATTTGGCTGGGGAATATTCGGACCTGTTTATATTGGTTCTGAGTGGTAAGGCCGCCATTCTTCTGTTATCTCAGAGATTTACCTAGTTAACCTCCGACGGAGCCAGTAGTAACTATGGCATTCACCGAAAGCTGAAGTTTTGTGCTCTCATCAATAATTAGTTTCAGCTGATTCCGCGTTTTTGGTCACACGCACTCACATTATTTTCAGTCTTGTCCGACAAGTTTCCTTCAGTTTGTTTCATGAGATCAAATCGTAAAATTACTGCCAACCCCAGCATACTTTAAACCTGGAATTGCCTAAATTGACTTCGCTTGCCGTTAGGAGAACAGGTGCATTACAACCAAAGACGAACTGAATGGCAGTTTAGAGGAGTGACTGGGAACATTTCAAACCACCATAGTTGTTGCTCTCGTCTGGTTACTAAAACACCAAGGCAGTACCGTATAACGAAGGCTTATCGTGGAATGGCAAAACCAACCAAGGGGCACTGAAAATTATCGAGACGCGGTTTCTTGAGAGAAAAAACTGTCGTTCTCGGACCTACTAATTTTGGTGCAAAAGCAATTCAGTTTTGCAGCTACTGTGGCTTGAAAGTTCACGAGGCTGAATAATTTCAAAAAAAAATCGAAAACCACACGGAACCATCCTTTAAATTATGAGCAAGATAACTTGTATGTGAGAGGCTGGATTAACCAGTGACCAAATAGACCTAAGGAGAGTTTTAGCGCGGGCGAATCTATAATATGATATAAAATAATCCAATTTGACGCGTTGCTGAGTGTCCGCATTAAGTTGTGGACTAGACTGACTGTCCTCGACAACTCAATATTTTTCATACCTTCATGAGCAAATAGGATTTGGATGAAAATGAAAGAGTATCTGGCACAGTAGCAGTTGAAGGAAACTAAGACTTTCCGATGTTCCGGAGGACTTAGGCTCATTAGCTACAGGATTACTTGGTTGGCCTTTCCGTGAATTTCGGGTTCTTAATTGAAGAAAAGTGTCCTGCGTCTCGGCTAGAATAGAATAGGGGGTGAATCTCGCTTTCATTTCGACCAATAAGAATGCCTATCTTGAAGGAAGGGGAACTAGCTGCGCAATTTAAGCATGATACGAAGCGATACATGTGAAACGAAAGAAATAGTTAAAGCATATCGGATGAGTTCACAGTAAGTACTTTGCCGTACAAAGATTCACTTATAGTTAACATCTGTGAGAGAATCGCAAAAAGTGAATGTAATCGTCAGCATCAGCATGATTGACAGAAAACATCAGTGTGCAACACTGGTGCTTCCTTGTCGTACACTAGATGAATGTAAAAAAAATGAATGAATATGAGCTATGGTGCTTGCTGAAGGTAATAAAGGTTTCAGTTTCTCTAGCAGGGGGATTTAACCTTGTACATTTTGGATTGATCACAAGATGCTTAGCATTTCTTTGATCCACCGGAAATGCAAAGCTCATATTTTTTTGTTAGAGAATCGACACTCTAACCCATTACTTCAATAAATCATGAATCCTGAGGAACACACTATGGAATCGAAGATCGTTAATTCCCCAGGACGGACAGGAGACCCTTGGTCTTTTAGCATAAAACGACTGAGAAATTCGACAATGGTTACTGTGGTACAAACTGGAGTCTGGTTAACTTGTCCACATTGGCCTAACACTCACTAGAGTCTATCAAGATGAAAAACATAGCAGAATTGCTAGACTCAACGGCAAACAGGTTGATCCGAACTATCAATTTTTCTTTTCTGTCGGCGTCATTTCAAGAGTGACGTACACAGAGGGCCTCATTTGCATTAAACTGGAAGCTAATTTAGCACATGACATTCAAAGAAAAAACACGTGAAATTACGCACATTGCTTGAATTCAAAAAGCACCGTCTTAGAACCGATGGGATTAACGGAAATAGGCATTGTAAGGTATTCTGAACTCAAGGCTGTTCGCTATGAATGGACCCGAGTCAGTGGATTTCGACAAAAATTAAAGAGTTCTCCGGAGCATATTGCCCGATTTTTAGTGGAATATCGACAAATATCCTCCCACACTACCGTGAATATGTAATGCCACTGATAGGTCCACATTAATTCGTAATGCACTCCCCATGAGGTTGCATAAAAACAGCATAAACGAGAGATTCAGTTGGGTTCCTGGTCAAAGTCCTGTCAAAACCAAACTGATATGCAAATGAGTGTATCTGCCCACATTACCTAAATTGAGCTTGACCAGATATCCGAAACACTTCTCGTTCATTGTTCACTTCAATCAATTTTGGTCAGTAGGGCGAATGGTGTTCCCAAGAACTTCGCCGTTCTTGTTTAATCAAACAAAAACTTTCCAACATCACATGGGGCAGGGTTCGCGCAGGGCAATCCGCCCCATCAATTCCCAATGATCGAAACTAGCAGAGTGACTTCGATCAGATTAGTCGGTTTTCCAGAGAACAAAAACACCATTCCATCGTTAGCCCATTCGGGACGATAATTCGTGGTGACTTTTCAGCTGTCGAATGGATTTCCAACTCGATTTGGATCATGTTCCATCCATTATGGGGAATAATTTTGATCAAGATGAATCAGATTGAGTTAGTGGTGTGTTCAAACCACACCGACCGGATCCGACGAATGGGAACTACTGGACACAAGCACGACTGGAGAACTGTAACTGGACATTTTACGCTGTTATTCCAATCAGATTGGGAAACGGTACACAATGCAGAGTCGAGAAACCTAGAGTACTGATGGCAAGAAAACCACAGAGGAAGTTTAATCCCGAATGGTTCCTCATTCGGCTGAGTCAGAGGGATACAACCGTACGAAGTAAGGGAATTTGTTAACACTGGTCCCCTATATACTAAAATGAATGAACTTGGGATACATAATTCATCAAATTACATAGGGATCAAAATCGAAATTCAGCTGAACTTCGCGATAAAATGAAAGCACTGATATTGCACTTCAAAAAATCGGCAGATACTGCCATGCGCGAAACATTGCTTAGACCGAGTCAGCTCTATGGCCTTGAAATATACCAACTGACGTATCTCATAGTTCATCAAGTAGGCGTCAAGATTTGCCGAACAAATTCCGCTGATAGAATGCGTGGTCGAATCAGAATAGATTCGGTTGAGTCGCCTGTCAACACAAAGTTGACTTGCTCTACACTTTGGTAAAGTTTATTACACACGCAGAACATAAGCCTGACTCTACTTCACTGATGAGTTTGAAGAAGGACGAAACAAGCCTTTAGAATTCGGACAGCATCTAGTATTCTGATGAGTACTGCATTCCGACAAGAAATCGGGGCGATAGCGAAGCCCGAAACGACGCAGACAGTTGAAATCAAGCAGTGACCAGCACATAGCGTGCTCAAAACGAATCCAGCTAATATCGAAAGCACCAGTACTCCGCTAATGCCATGGTTCTAGGATGTGGATATCACACCACCGAACGAACTACGTAGCAGTCCATCTGAATTAGGTAGGCGTTGCTAACCTTGAGGTCACTCTGCAACGATGTGATCAACTGTTCCATTCAGTACACTCGACGCATCGAATTTTCCCCCAACTTATTTGGCGGTCGCAATCCATTGTTTGCGTATGTCGTTGACTCTTCTGTCATTTACACTCCCAACACAAAACCACCAGTCCGAGCAGGCCGAAATCGGCTCAGACAGTTCCACACCTCAGTTTCCTTGAGATACCATGCGAAATTCACCCACCCCATACCTTGGAATCTATTGGGTTAGTGCGACTGGCAAATCACCCCGAGGATTCCTCCTTCAATCACTGCCTGCATAACTCAGCTCAGCGCTCAGAGTACAGGTAGGCACAGAAGTCATTTCAAAGCTGTAGTCGTTCCACATGTCATTAGCAGTTAACCATCATATGGAAGACGCGAATAGTGCACGCCAACGGGTGGCGCACTGCGATCTAACTAATACTGTCACCTTTTGGTCTAAGGCCTGCGGAACTGTGCAAGGCTCGTAGAGGTGGTCAGATGCGTGCCATTTCGTAATACCTGGATAAAGCATTGATTCACTTCACCAAAACGACTAGCTATGCACCCAATCCAGTTGGCAGAAAAAGCTCGCTGGTCTCGGACCGCCCATCGGAATGTAAAACAGATCATTGACTGGGAACACCCGGAACAATCTTGTACACACCATAGAGTATACAATTGAACTATCGAGGCAGCATGAATCCGACGGTCCGGTCTGTGATGAACGACTATACATGAACATCCAACAGTGTAAACGAATTCACCAGGTGTCAATATACCGTTATAAATATGACGGATGTAGAACACAAACCATCTATCTATCGAAATCAAATGATGCAATATTCTGTCGGTGCAATCGCTCAAGTTTCGAGAAATTCATTGATTTTCAGCTGCTCCGCTGGTTTCTGATGTTACACCTAAGACTCGCAAATGGAAAGGTGTGCTCTCTCAGACATTGAGATACCAAGTTACGCCTAACTGCAACCCGCTTCAACAGAATGCATGCTCCATCTACATCCTTGTGCGGTACGTATTCCTTGGTCGATTAACCATCGTCCACTCCTGGTGATCGCTTTCTACACGGACCTCAAACACACACTCGCATGCACACAAATCGGGACACAGTGAACACAAAACTCATCGACACATGGTGTTGCAATAACTTACAGTCATCCCTACTCCGACTGACACATCAGATCACTAATTTTGTTGTCACTGTAATCTTTTTGGACTCTGGCTATTAGGATGCCTTCGCGTCATTCCCAATGTCACGAACTTTCGTGCGTGCACACATGTGTGCCGCACATGTGCGCCCATCATGTCTACATTCAAAGTAAACTGTTTGGGTTATATATGTTCGGCTGTATCGGTATCACACTATAAAATACCTGTTCATCTCTTTGACCTTCCCAACTAAGCAACCCCGGTTTTTTTCCCAACTGAGCACTCTACTTATGTATTCACATACATAAAAAAGTGGTGAAAAGTGACCATTGTGCTTACGAATCCACTCAGATATTCTTCGAAAACACAATGCAATGCTTCCTGCGTTTTTAATTCCTTCCACTAGCCCCGCATGACTTTGAATCCGGCGTATTATTTTATCCATTCCGCATAGGTCAGAGGAAGCAGCAAGCTGATGCTTACCATGCATTGTGTACAGCCGCTAATTCCCGATGAGTGTCACGTTCGGCAACGGGGTAACTCTCGTTCACACGACTAGCGAAAGGTCATCTGTCTTCCGCGGTCTATGTGAAATCAACAGCCATTGGGTTTGATACGCACTAATGAGGACTGGTTGAAGCTTGTGACAGTGCTTTCCTGTGTTTGCCTTCAATTGGCTATTTTCTATCTCACGCATACTTATAACCTCATTAAATCACAGATTGCTTAATGTTGTCATTCTACTTGGCACACGAGGTGCATACATGAGTACGGTTCATTCTTATTGGGAAGCATCAGGAAGGATGGGGTTGCCATAGAAAAAAAGGTTGTTTATAACCACAGAAAACAAGAGGTGGTGGGTTTTGATGCAGCGACTTGCGATACATCAGGAGCATACTGTAAAGCGCACAAAATCAATACTGATTTGGGGTATATCGTCGCCAGTTTTAATGCAGCATATTCACACGAAGACGGCTAGGATGTTTGGAAACGTACACGACCTGGGAGGAATAAAACGTGTGGAGGATCATTGATGCTGTGCGTTTAGGCCCCTGTGTTGTGTTATGCCTCGTCTCTCCTCTAGATCATGCAACTTGTCCCAATCTTTAGTCTTCAAAGTATACTTCAAACGTTGCAATTACTAGAATTACACACACAAAGAAGTTTTGGGCAGATGAACACAAAATACCGTCATTTCAGCAATTCATATATCTTTATATAGACCACTAGGCAGAGACATTTAATTTAACCTTATTCACTATCTACTATGATTTGTATGGGAGGACATCCATTTCCGCGGACAAAACTGCCGGAGAATATGGTTTATGGAATTCAACGAGAAAACGACTACAGTTCTATCATCTGATACAGTACATACGAGAAAATATCAAGAGTGAAGTTAAGATTTGGAATCGAAACACATGGGTCTCTTTGTGACTGGCAGGTTAGCTGTCCCGAAAATAGTACGGCATGGCACAGGAACGAATCGCAACAGACCGCATCTGTATCTAGATTCGAAGTTCGGCCAACAGATCAGGTCACCTGATCAACAACCAGTGGACACACCGGAACTGTATTATTTCGACAAGTTGCCAACATCACTTAAATATATGGTTGTTTGCAACCGACGTTTGCCTAAACAGTGGACTGAATTTCGTGAAAATCGATTTAGTCTAATTTCATTTCATTTCACTGTGGACTGTACATTGAAATCGGAACGGGTGTAAACAGCGGGATTGGAAAGTCGATAGTCGAACGCGGTTAAGTTGTTCCCATACAAGGAACGAAAAGTTTAGGAGGGAAGATAGAATTATGACGTAATATGGACATAATCCCGGTCGCAATCAATGATTACTTGCGTCGAAAGCATTTTCAGTTTGCCTTCGTCATCAACAACACCACGAATAGCAAAATGTCAGCGGTAAAATCTTGTAACTAACTCCTTGCTTGTTTCTTGCGTTTTGCAGAATTTCTTTCTTCAGATCATATGATGCAGCCAGGGCGATTCCATCCTATCCATCCAAAGGACGTGTGTCAAACCAGTTATTATGTTTCAGATTCTATCAAGTGGTTTTGAAGCCTTGGGTGCCTGTCCAGCACACATACCGGGAGGAAAACGATGGCGTCGTAAACTGAGAAGCGCGAATCAGAGAGTTTCCATGTAAAACTACTCGCCTTCGTCTTCATAAGAAAATCATAATCATAGATTGTTCTGAGACCGGAATAAACCATAATTTTCCTGCATGGTTTAGCTTTCTGACATTTACACAATATGAGCGTGT
This sequence comes from Opisthorchis viverrini, assembly GCF_000715545.1. Lineage (NCBI taxonomy): Eukaryota > Metazoa > Platyhelminthes > Trematoda > Opisthorchiida > Opisthorchiidae > Opisthorchis > Opisthorchis viverrini. Next base: position 1,699,215 of record NW_008751659.1, on the reverse strand, counting down.
TCATTCATTTTCCAGTCACCTGAAGCATTCAGATTTTCCTGCATGGTTTAGCTTTCTGACATTTACACAATATGAGCGTGTTCATTCATTTTCCAGTCACCTGAAGCATTCAGATTTTCCTGCATGGTTTAGCTTTCTGACATTTACACAATATGAGCGTGTTCATTCATTTTCCAGTCACCTGAAGCATTCAGATTTTCCTGCATGGTTTAGCTTTCTGACATTTACACAATATGAGCGTGTTCATTCATTTTCCAGTCACCTGAAGCATTCAGATTTTCCTGCATGGTTTAGCTTTCTGACATTTACACAATATGAGCGTGTTCATTCATTTTCTCACGTAGAACAATATAAGATCAACTACTAACCTGAAGCTGTCCCATGTGCAACCCAGTGAAACAGGCTGTCTCCCATGTTCGTGTTTTTCAAGCGTGAATGGGCCCGGGGCACTTTCTGGAATTATCTGACAGTAATAGATGAATTGAGAAACATTGATATCTACGAAGTACACGTTATATGGTTACCCGCGAATCTTAGAAACTCAGATTCTTGTAAACAGTTTGAGGTAAGTTGGAGGTGCTGGCGGCGGGGCCTTACCAAGAGACACTGGCCAAGAGAATGCTCACTGAGATTTAAAGCAGCCAAGCTTTGTGTTTGGGATATCCAATGCTTGTCCCGACACCCCCGCAGACGCAAAGGACATACCGGTTAAACCGCAGTCAACAGGGTTTACACGAAAAGGTTTAAGCCCCATGTTGAATCCAACTTGACTTTATGGTAATTCCCCGATTCATTTGTTTAGTCCGCCCATGTACTTTTGATGTCCAGTTGTTTTGCTTGTCCATGCGGCCACTCATCTTGCAACAGAGGCCGTCCTTTCCGACACGCGTGTGTTGGCATGTGTGTCTGTGTGTGAATGTGCGCTGCTGACCTACTTACCCACACGCGTCCATGTCCCGTTATCTGAGTCTGCCTTGGTTTGTTTCCTCATGAGTTCCGTGTGATCGCACGTCCAATGAGAACCACGAGACCGTCGTCGGAAGGGACGACCGCAACCCACGCTACTGAGCCATCATTCCGCTCGCCATTGTTTGGACTGCGGACGTTGACACTGTACTGTGCCAGCCACTGAGAAACCTGTGAACTTGTTGACACGTGAACAATTGAGATTTATTGTGCACATTTGCTTACCCTTGTGTAAATAGTACCGTAGAATTACGAACCCAGTTGTTCCTTTTGATATTCGGGATTGTTGAACCTGCGCGTCACTCAAAGTTCCGTATCGGGAACCTCAACACCCCATAACTGTCTTCTAACCACTAGCGTGGAAGTTCCAGTTTTGGAATCCGTAAACACTGCACGTGTCTAGCAGACCTCAGAAGCAGTTGCTAACCGGACCATCAAGTGGCCATAATATCCCTCGCATACTGGCGACGCCCAACTTGATGTTTTAGGGGTCCTTTACGTATTATAAAAGCCTTGATTCACACACTGGAAATTGAATTGTCGTATGTTGAAAACACGGGCGACGAAAAACAAGATTGACATTTCGTGCATCATGGGATATAAAGCCGTTTGTGCTCCGACCATAAAATAATAGTATATGATTTAATCGAAGAAGATTACTTACAAGGTTGCAGAAAAGACTTGACAGCCCACGACCGATCTCGCACTTCTTGGGGCTCATCGGGTGGGCGAAGACCCCAATTTTCCGTCGTCTTCTTGTTCTACATGAATCCAAAGTGTACCGAATTCGACAAACTTTGGGTTCAAGTGGAACATAAGGTTGACGGAAACTTGGGGTCTGCACCTACCTGATGAGCCCCAAGAAGTATGAAAGTGGTAGTAGCCTGTCGAAGCATTTTTATAAAACTTAATAGTAGCATTCTTCAAGAAAATATACTTCGATATCTCGAATGTCGTGCCAACTGAAACGTGAGGCGGCCTTTATGTGGCACGTCCGATTGAAAAATATCATAAGAGAAAGACTCAGCAAGGATTTAGCTGAGCCTGCCATAAAATCAAATTAGCGTGTAATTGAGTGCATTTGTCGAACATGCTGTTTGACATTGACTAGATGTTTAGTTGACGGATTCGCGGAAGATAGCCCATATGATTTATGATATATATATATATGCATATATACTTATATACATATGTATACATATATATGATATATATATCGCGATATCTCGAATATCGTAGCGACTGAAACAAGAGAGAGCCTGGTGCAGCACATTTGGTCGCCTGGAAACATAAAAACCATGAGATTCAGCTTGGTTTCAGGTGAGTCTCTCGAAAAACCAAATTAGTTTGCAAATGAGTGTATATTCGAAAGATCTATTTTCATGGAACTGAAGTCAACACCACCCCAACGGCATCAGTCTAGACCAATTGATGTACACCGACCGCTAACTGAAACCGGTGCAGCTTAACCACTTATCTTCAGACCAAACCATCTTAGACAGATTTTCAAGAGTCCTTATCGGTTAGCACCTCAACTGAGACACCTGATAGTTAGGTCCATGCATTTTTAGGGCTTCAGTAAGACTAAAGGGATATTTCCCAGATACACCCACACACGCACACACTAATGCAAAAGTGCATGTGCGAGAAGTTGACTCCCGCCACTTTTTGTCAGCTCCAATTTAATGTACCTATTTTTGATGAAACCAATTCCTCATTCGCATCTAGGCTCATTTTGTGCGAAAATTTTCTCTCTTCGGACGTAAAACCTTAAATGAACTTTCTGACGCTTTCAACTCTCGTTCATGACAACGAGACGGCAGTACGCTTTTGGAAAGCCACGGAGTGATCCATCAGCAACGTTTATGCAACAGCGGTCACCAAATGACATTTTCAACTGTTCCTGACAAGTAGAGGTGTAATGTCCGACAGTGTCGACAAGAAATCGGTCTTCGAAAGGCAACTTGGCTAGAGCAGTCTAGAATGGAGTTTGGGACAGTAATTCTGTTCATTTATTGCTGCATCGCTCCCGGCTCAATCATCATCTCCGACATGTGGGTATCATAACAAGGAAGTGAAATGATGATTGACATGAATTATACTCATGAAACGGTTAATCATACCGAAAACTTTGCGGTTCAAACGACTGGTGCTCACACACAAACCATCGAATCTCTTTGGCACGTCTACAAGATGCAGAAAAAACACCAACGCGGCACACACCGAGGTTTGATGGACAGCTACTTGCGTGAGTTCGTTTGGAGGTAAAGGTACGGAAAAACGGATCTTCTCATGCAAATTATTAATCGCATGTCCTAATTTCACCCTCTTCAACGCAAAATAAAAATACAAATTTCATATCCTCTTTATTCTAATCTTTTTTGGGTGGCGGGAGTTAATTTTTTGGCGGGGCTTATCTGGAAAAGATCCGGCTACAGACTACACACTGACCAAAGAGCATGAGTGTTTATCCCCGGGTTTGTTCAGTCATGTGATCAAATGAGAAATGGAACCGAAGAAAGCAGAACTAATGAGCTCATAAATAGGGCCGAATCCATGGTGGGCTATCCCACACTGTCTTCACCAACCACGGGAGCACTGCGTTGACGAGGGCGGTAAACTCCTCAGACCTTTCACCAACCCATGTCCTCTCCCGATTTTCGCCAAATAACCCTTTCTTGTTCACCCGTGACCTTTCAAGACTTCTTATGTATTGTCGCCTGGTTCTTTGCGCATTCATGCCTGTCCACTCGTGACTAACTGCATCTATGCTCACTTCCTAATTGGGCTTCCCATCACAGCTTTTGTTCCTCGTGGTAGCGTGAAAACTGGTGTGTGTCCCTCATTTCTGACCCCATCTGTCTCAACATTGTTGGCCGAACATCCACGTGCCCTCTCTAGGTGTGACTATCAATTTTGTGGGACCCGTCAATTGTCCTTCCTTCCAATATGTGAGCGACGAATTTTTCCGCTTTGTTGTTTGATATGTGTTTCCTGCCGTACCCTAACGATGCGGGAAGTATAGGTTCGTTGTCTGTTTGTATCCCACTCAACAACGAAATACTACACAAAACACCCCAAGTGTTCTGTAGTCTTCTGATCGTTAAGATCGCGCGTACAGATCGGAGGCGCTACACTAATGTCCTGTGAAACAATATGCATTTGACATCTTAAAATTGAATATACGGTTATTTTATTATTAACGTTTTTTGCATCGCACCCAAGAAGACCGAGGACAGCTCGCTGAAATATGGGATGCGGAAAGCCAAGGTGATAAAATTAAAGCTGAAAACTGCAAGAGTGTTGCTCAACCGACTTGAGAAGAACGCTACGTTAGAATACCCCACTTTGGTGATCCTTCATCTGTATTTAAGCTATGTAATAACGTATGCCTTTCCTGGCCTTTTTGAAGAAGATGCGCAGCTACTTCGTTGTATAAAGCGGCAAAGGTGTTTATGATGCAGTTATTGCAAATTATGAAAGCAGGTTTGTTAAACCCTTGCTATGACTTGTGCATGCTTCGACCCATGTTAGCCTATGCTTCTTTTTCTCACCGCAGTTTTTTTATTTCAGGCATTCATAGCAGAGCACTTGGCCGTACCGATATGACCTCTTGCACTGCAAAGTACAAAAGGCTAAAGCAATGATAACAGGTAATATTTTAATGCTTGCGTATGGTTAGCTGTCCCACTGAACTCTGAGTGATTGATCGATTGTCGTATCCATCATTTTAGTCTATCTTCATATTGGAAGTACCGAAAAGACATTCTGAACTACGGTTCAGAACCCATATCGTTCTCTGAAAAATGCAACTGGTAAAAAAGGGGATTTATTCATATTAAACCACCTTAACCCGATGAACAAGAGCGAAGTCCAGACAAACATCCACCTGAGCAGCTGGCACACGCACACTACGCAATACCACCTATTCAGAAACCATCGCACTAACTTATCAGGAAAGCATTCCTGTTCAAAACTAAAAGTACAAACTATCCGAGAGATAACCTTCAAGAAATTTCCTTATTTTGAGTTGTTGTACAGAGGGCTATCATCATTTTAAACCTACTCATGCTCAACATTATTATAATTCAAGTAAAATGAACGTCTGAAGCGAACGCAGGTCCATTTGGGTATTTTTAGCAGAACGAATGATCTTTGATCCTATTTTATTTGTCTCACAATTATGTTATTCTCAATGGTATTGTCCGGAATTCGCGTAACCAGTTATACTGGTAGTCCAAACGAAACCGATTTCCCATCGTGCGAGTTCTCTACCCCACACTTTTACAGAAAATTTGTCTTGCTTCATGATGTGCCTGGCCGGATCAACCATGCACACTTTTCATTTAACGGTGGAATGAACAAGCATTCGTTTGGTGTTTCGTCCATTCCGCTGAGCTTTGCGTCACATTTTCAAGTTTTTTACGGCTGCAATTTGGCAGGTGACCCATTCGTGGTTTCTCCCTTTTCACAAAACAAGCGACGCAAGCAGACAGAATAACACTCATAGTATTTTTATCTAAAAACAGACCAAGTCAACGGAAAATAACGTGATGACCGCTCCTCGAAGCCATTTATTTCCGTTTAACTGGGTTCGTTTATTCATCTATTCACTTACGGCGACAAGCATACTGTCAGCCATCAAATGGTAGAGAAACGGCCATTTTTAATACCCCAAAGTACACGCTCGTCTCACCTGTGAACTATAAACAATAATAAAAATGCGGTGATACTGCAAGCCGGTGCACTGCTCTCTTCAGTTACTACACTTCCTGCAGAGATTTTCATTGGTTCGTACCGCACAAAGACACTTCGACAGATGCACACTGCAAGTGAGAGTTCAAACTAACCTTTCTTCTGGACATGACGTGATACCCCGTGTCTTTTCTTGGGAAAGGTTATTCACCAGGTGAAACCAAATGCCCTTCCTCCAAGCTGTTAGCCCTTTCGGGAGATAGTGAAGTGTGCAGTTGACGAGAAGCATTGTGACAACGAGGTTCTGATTCACCATTTCAAATTCACTGTGACAGCCCAGTCGCTGGTGAAGCAGACTGCACCAACTGCATTAACCTGGAAACCCAATAAACGAATGGGCTATAGAGTAACCATGCCCGTTATCACACAGTGGCATGCACAAACATATCGATCTAATGTTTACCGCTGGCATGCACCTAGATACCCTACCGTCGTGTACTGAACTTGTAAGAAAGAGTGGCAGCAGTAACTAAGCGAACTGTCTGCATTATTTATGCAGAATGTTAAAAAAAAGGGCGGTGGGTGGCAGTCAAATTCTGAGCTCCTGATTTCCATAGGCATTCATCCATATCTGTCGTAGACTTTGAGTACAAGAGCCAGAATACACAAAGGAAACAATGAAATTGCGGTTGATTTGACCGTGGAACTTCGTGATAAACAAACCGTGGTCATCTCTTTTCATAACCAGTATTTTTACTGGAAATTCGGTTAAACAACCCATTTTCGAGCTCTATACTAGGTAACCAAATGCTTTGCGATTCTCCGTAGTCATAACAAGTTGCATTTATACCAGTCAACATGAGTAGACGAAACTGAGGAAGATGGCCATCTGTATGGAACTAACATTGGATTTTTACCAAATAACAAGGCTAGGGACTTCGTTCTCATCAAATGATACAAATAGATTCTGCTTGGTGAGGCTGAAACTAAATAGTCCATGGATATGACAGAAGACTGTCCTGAATATAAAAGGGTCATTCCCACTCCAGCCGATCCCAGGAAACTAGGGGCAATACAAAAAACTTCTAATTTTGTAGGATTCGTACACACATCACTGTTGTTTGAACAGTTCTGCTCTTGCGCATGGCCCCGGTTAGCTTAAACTAGTGGAGGAAGTACGGATGAAAGGAAGGAGGAATTCGTTGCGAAGTTGTTTATTAGGAAACGCCAACTGACCAGTTACAGACCATTGGACAGGGAAGCAAAACTCTCATATGCATCTTATTTACAAAAACTGAACATCGATCTTCTCTTCAACGCGTCTGCCTGAACTTTCCTGAATATTCATTGACTGTTACTCAAATCTAAGCAAATGCTACAAAGCGACTCCACAAGTGCCGCAATAGATTTCGCTTTTCAAGAGACATAAAGCGAATTTACAAGAAGAAAGCATACTACTCGCATACATCCCCATCAGTGGTATCACCGTTACATGGGTAGTGTCTATGGAAACGAACGTAGTGGACAAGGGCCACCATCTTCGAAGTTTCATAGTCAGATGGCTCTGAAACTCATATTTACTCCAAGCACGGATGAATGCCCGAAGCTGAAAGGCTGGAAGTCTGCACTTTATCGGTGATGCCGGCATAGAGAATCTTCGTTTTGGAGTGAATTCTCCTCGATTTGTTCCTGAAATCTCGCTTCAACCTCAGTCAGCCCCAGTTTGGCACTTCTCAATTCGCGATTACAGCTGTAGAAACCCAGCCAGTTCAGAATAACACATGGCCAAAGCAACAGTTTGAGACTACTTACATATATATATCGCGATATCTCGAATATCGTAGCGACTGAAACAAGAGAGAGCCTGGTGCAGCACATTTGGTCGCCTGGAAACATAAAAACCATGAGATTCAGCTTGGTTTCAGGTGAGTCTCTCGAAAAACCAAATTAGTTTGCAAATGAGTGTATATTCGAAAGATCTATTTTCATGGAACTGAAGTCAACACCACCCCAACGGCATCAGTCTAGACCAATTGATGTACACCGACCGCTAACTGAAACCGGTGCAGCTTAACCACTTATCTTCAGACCAAACCATCTTAGACAGATTTTCAAGAGTCCTTATCGGTTAGCACCTCAACTGAGACACCTGATAGTTAGGTCCATGCATTTTTAGGGCTTCAGTAAGACTAAAGGGATATTTCCCAGATACACCCACACACGCACACACTAATGCAAAAGTGCATGTGCGAGAAGTTGACTCACTTTACTTTTTGTCAGCTCCAATTTAATGTACCTATTTTTGATGAAACCAATTCCTCATTCGCATCTAGGCTCATTTTGTGCGATTCTCTCTTCTCTTCGGACGTAAAACCTTAAATGAACTTTCTGACGCTTTCAACTCTCGTTCATGACAACGAGACGGCAGTACGCTTTTGGAAAGCCACGGAGTGATCCATCAGCAACGTTTATGCAACAGCGGTCACCAAATGACATTTTCAACTGTTCCTGACAAGTAGAGGTGTAATGTCCGACAGTGTCGACAAGAAATCGGTCTTCGAAAGGCAACTTGGCTAGAGCAGTCTAGAATGGAGTTTGGGACAGTAATTCTGTTCATTTATTGCTGCATCGCTCCCGGCTCAATCATCATCTCCGACATGTGGGTATCATAACAAGGAAGTGAAATGATGATTGACATGAATTATACTCATGAAACGGTTAATCATACCGAAAACTTTGCGGTTCAAACGACTGGTGCTCACACACAAACCATCGAATCTCTTTGGCACGTCTACAAGATGCAGAAAAAACACCAACGCGGCACACACCGAGGTTTGATGGACAGCTACTTGCGTGAGTTCGTTTGGAGGTAAAGGTACGGAAAAACGGATCTTCTCATGCAAATTATTAATCGCATGTCCTAATTTCACCCTCTTCAACGCAAAATAAAAATACAAATTTCATATCCTCTTTATTCTAATCTTTTTTGGGTGGCGGGAGTTAATTTTTTGGCGGGGCTTATCTGGAAAAGATCCGGCTACAGACTACACACTGACCAAAGAGCATGAGTGTTTATCCCCGGGTTTGTTCAGTCATGTGATCAAATGAGAAATGGAACCGAAGAAAGCAGAACTAATGAGCTCATAAATAGGGCCGAATCCATGGTGGGCTATCCCACACTGTCTTCACCAACCACGGGAGCACTGCGTTGACGAGGGCGGTAAACTCCTCAGACCTTTCACCAACCCATGTCCTCTCCCGATTTTCGCCAAATAACCCTTTCTTGTTCACCCGTGACCTTTCAAGACTTCTTATGTATTGTCGCCTGGTTCTTTGCGCATTCATGCCTGTCCACTCGTGACTAACTGCATCTATGCTCACTTCCTAATTGGGCTTCCCATCACAGCTTTTGTTCCTCGTGGTAGCGTGAAAACTGGTGTGTGTCCCTCATTTCTGACCCCATCTGTCTCAACATTGTTGGCCGAACATCCACGTGCCCTCTCTAGGTGTGACTATCAATTTTGTGGGACCCGTCAATTGTCCTTCCTTCCAATATGTGAGCGACGAATTTTTCCGCTTTGTTGTTTGATATGTGTTTCCTGCCGTACCCTAACGATGCGGGAAGTATAGGTTCGTTGTCTGTTTGTATCCCACTCAACAACGAAATACTACACAAAACACCCCAAGTGTTCTGTAGTCTTCTGATCGTTAAGATCGCGCGTACAGATCGGAGGCGCTACACTAATGTCCTGTGAAACAATATGCATTTGACATCTTAAAATTGAATATACGGTTATTTTATTATTAACGTTTTTTGCATCGCACCCAAGAAGACCGAGGACAGCTCGCTGAAATATGGGATGCGGAAAGCCAAGGTGATAAAATTAAAGCTGAAAACTGCAAGAGTGTTGCTCAACCGACTTGAGAAGAACGCTACGTTAGAATACCCCACTTTGGTGATCCTTCATCTGTATTTAAGCTATGTAATAACGTATGCCTTTCCTGGCCTTTTTGAAGAAGATGCGCAGCTACTTCGTTGTATAAAGCGGCAAAGGTGTTTATGATGCAGTTATTGCAAATTATGAAAGCAGGTTTGTTAAACCCTTGCTATGACTTGTGCATGCTTCGACCCATGTTAGCCTATGCTTCTTTTTCTCACCGCAGTTTTTTTATTTCAGGCATTCATAGCAGAGCACTTGGCCGTACCGATATGACCTCTTGCACTGCAAAGTACAAAAGGCTAAAGCAATGATAACAGGTAATATTTTAATGCTTGCGTATGGTTAGCTGTCCCACTGAACTCTGAGTGATTGATCGATTGTCGTATCCATCATTTTAGTCTATCTTCATATTGGAAGTACCGAAAAGACATTCTGAACTACGGTTCAGAACCCATATCGTTCTCTGAAAAATGCAACTGGTAAAAAAGGGGATTTATTCATATTAAACCACCTTAACCCGATGAACAAGAGCGAAGTCCAGACAAACATCCACCTGAGCAGCTGGCACACGCACACTACGCAATACCACCTATTCAGAAACCATCGCACTAACTTATCAGGAAAGCATTCCTGTTCAAAACTAAAAGTACAAACTATCCGAGAGATAACCTTCAAGAAATTTCCTTATTTTGAGTTGTTGTACAGAGGGCTATCATCATTTTAAACCTACTCATGCTCAACATTATTATAATTCAAGTAAAATGAACGTCTGAAGCGAACGCAGGTCCATTTGGGTATTTTTAGCAGAACGAATGATCTTTGATCCTATTTTATTTGTCTCACAATTATGTTATTCTCAATGGTATTGTCCGGAATTCGCGTAACCAGTTATACTGGTAGTCCAAACGAAACCGATTTCCCATCGTGCGAGTTCTCTACCCCACACTTTTACAGAAAATTTGTCTTGCTTCATGATGTGCCTGGCCGGATCAACCATGCACACTTTTCATTTAACGGTGGAATGAACAAGCATTCGTTTGGTGTTTCGTCCATTCCGCTGAGCTTTGCGTCACATTTTCAAGTTTTTTACGGCTGCAATTTGGCAGGTGACCCATTCGTGGTTTCTCCCTTTTCACAAAACAAGCGACGCAAGCAGACAGAATAACACTCATAGTATTTTTATCTAAAAACAGACCAAGTCAACGGAAAATAACGTGATGACCGCTCCTCGAAGCCATTTATTTCCGTTTAACTGGGTTCGTTTATTCATCTATTCACTTACGGCGACAAGCATACTGTCAGCCATCAAATGGTAGAGAAACGGCCATTTTTAATACCCCAAAGTACACGCTCGTCTCACCTGTGAACTATAAACAATAATAAAAATGCGGTGATACTGCAAGCCGGTGCACTGCTCTCTTCAGTTACTACACTTCCTGTAGAGATTTTCATTGGTTCGTACCGCACTAAGACACTTCGACAGATGCACACTGCAAGTGAGAGTTCAAACTAACCTTTCTTCTGGACATGACGTGATACCCCGTGTCTTTTCTTGGGAAAGGTTATTCACCAGGTGAAACCAAATGCCCTTCCTCCAAGCTGTTAGCCCTTTCGGGAGATAGTGAAGTGTGCAGTTGACGAGAAGCATTGTGACAACGAGGTTCTGATTCACCATTTCAAATTCACTGTGACAGCCCAGTCGCTGGTGAAGCAGACTGCACCAACTGCATTAACCTGGAAACCCAATAAACGAATGGGCTATAGAGTAACCATGCCCGTTATCACACAGTGGCATGCACAAACATATCGATCTAATGTTTACCGCTGGCATGCACCTAGATACCCTACCGTCGTGTACTGAACTTGTAAGAAAGAGTGGCAGCAGTAACTAAGCGAACTGTCTGCATTATTTATGCAGAATGTTAAAAAAAAGGGCGGTGGGTGGCAGTCAAATTCTGAGCTCCTGATTTCCATAGGCATTCATCCATATCTGTCGTAGACTTTGAGTACAAGAGCCAGAATACACAAAGGAAACAATGAAATTGCGGTTGATTTGACCGTGGAACTTCGTGATAAACAAACCGTGGTCATCTCTTTTCATAACCAGTATTTTTACTGGAAATTCGGTTAAACAACCCATTTTCGAGCTCTATACTAGGTAACCAAATGCTTTGCGATTCTCCGTAGTCATAACAAGTTGCATTTATACCAGTCAACATGAGTAGACGAAACTGAGGAAGATGGCCATCTGTATGGAACTAACATTGGATTTTTACCAAATAACAAGGCTAGGGACTTCGTTCTCATCAAATGATACAAATAGATTCTGCTTGGTGAGGCTGAAACTAAATAGTCCATGGATATGACAGAAGACTGTCCTGAATATAAAAGGGTCATTCCCACTCCAGCCGATCCCAGGAAACTAGGGGCAATACAAAAAACTTCTAATTTTGTAGGATTCGTACACACATCACTGTTGTTTGAACAGTTCTGCTCTTGCGCATGGCCCCGGTTAGCTTAAACTAGTGGAGGAAGTACGGATGAAAGGAAGGAGGAATTCGTTGCGAAGTTGTTTATTAGGAAACGCCAACTGACCAGTTACAGACCATTGGACAGGGAAGCAAAACTCTCATATGCATCTTATTTACAAAAACTGAACATCGATCTTCTCTTCAACGCGTCTGCCTGAACTTTCCTGAATATTCATTGACTGTTACTCAAATCTAAGCAAATGCTACAAAGCGACTCCACAAGTGCCGCAATAGATTTCGCTTTTCAAGAGACATAAAGCGAATTTACAAGAAGAAAGCATACTACTCGCATACATCCCCATCAGTGGTATCACCGTTACATGGGTAGTGTCTATGGAAACGAACGTAGTGGACAAGGGCCACCATCTTCGAAGTTTCATAGTCAGATGGCTCTGAAACTCATATTTACTCCAAGCACGGATGAATGCCCGAAGCTGAAAGGCTGGAAGTCTGCACTTTATCGGTGATGCCGGCATAGAGAATCTTCGTTTTGGAGTGAATTCTCCTCGATTTGTTCCTGAAATCTCGCTTCAACCTCAGTCAGCCCCAGTTTGGCACTTCTCAATTCGCGATTACAGCTGTAGAAACCCAGCCAGTTCAGAATAACACATGGCCAAAGCAACAGTTTGAGACTACTTACGTTAAGACCAGAAAGTCAGCGAAAACACTTCTAAGGAACAGCGCAATTCATTAGTTCGATTGTATGAATTATATGCAATAGCACGGAGGATACTTTTGTGGAACAAACTGCATAAACATTTTCATTGTGTGAATTTTAATCGGTAAACTTCTTTTGGTGACCGAAATAAAAATAGACTCGAGTGGAATTGGCTAAGAAACGATTCTTCATCAAAAATCCCTTCGAATACCGGTAGTATAATAAATTTGCTGCACAATATATGAGTCTGAATCACGCAGTCAGGAGTCAGCTGCAGCTGCAATTTCGGTCCAAAAATATACCTGGTGATTTGACGTAACTATTCGTTAGAAATAGAGAGATCAGTGGTTTTTGGCCCAAAATTTGACAGGGTATTGAATTTAACTTAACCTCAGGATAATCTATTCCCCATTCATTTTTCTTCCTCTGCCTACGTACTTTTGATCCCTGTGCCCGCCACTCACCTTGCCGCAAAGTCAGTCCCGTCCAACACTTGTGTATTGGCATGTGTCTGTGTGTAAATGTGTCCAGCTGGCCTACTTACCCATGGGCACTCTGTCCCGCTTGCTGAGACTGCCTTGAATCGCTTTCTCACGAGTTCCGTGTGATCACACCGGCAATGAAACTCCCAAGAGTGTCGTCGGAAGCCAACATTCCGCTCGCCGTTGTTTGGTGTCCCGACGTTGACACCGCATTTACCGGGCATTTGTTGACAGCTGAGGTTTGTTGTACAAATCTGCTTACCCTTGTGTAAACCGCACCGTAGAATTTCGGAACCAATTCTTTTTTTGATACATTCTGGAGTATCAAACTTACGCAGCACTTAAAGTTCTGTATCGGGAACCTCAACCAAGGGAAATACATTCAATTCGAAAATTTTGCCTCAATAAAACAGAAGCCAAACCCGCTACGATTTAAAACTGAGCGATCTCTCCGGATCATTGTTTACCAGAAAAACTAAAACAAGTAGGACGCTTGTTTAGGATGAATAGTTATCCAAAGTATTTCATTAGAACAACGATGCAGTTTGCGAATTTGAGTTCGTAGACAAACTCTCTGTCAAGTCACGCTTTGGCAGAAACTTGATCTTAGACTTACTTGGAGGAAGAATAACAAATGTAACATCGCTAATACATGCTAATGTATGCGTGCGATCAGCTTCCATCCTCAAGACAAACTACAGGAACCTATCGCCAGCCTCCGCCCGTACTCATTCACACGTTCGTTTGCATCATAGTATGTTGTCAGACTCCCAGACGCTATCAAGACACACTTGATAGAGATGGATGAGAAAATTACTTTCTTGAACTCCGCTAGACATCGTGAAATCGATTACTGACTGTGAGATTCGCAGCTTTATCGATTTCCGTGGTAGTTGGAATTCCAGATCTCTGTATTTAGCAAAACCTAATACGACCTATGAACTTTTTCTGGCCTAAAATGAGTTCAGCTACACCCTAAAGCCTGACAGTGCTCTGTAGTGGAATGGCGACCGTGCTGCTGATCAACTTGAAAAGATGGAGTTCTTAACGCTTCACACTACTAGCTTTCTGTTTAGGTAAAAGTTTCGAATTAGTATGGTAGGTAATATCTTCAGATACTGGCATTCTTAGTTAGGAGCACATTTAGACTGCTACCTCCATGTACACAGGTCAACCATGAAAATCCCTGTATATTTTGGTGATTAGTTTTAACATGATCGCATTGATCAGGCGCAATTTTGTTTCATATACGCATCATTTGTCATTGGCGGCACGCTGTGGATTCATTCGAGCGCACAAACGAAAACTTGAGGATTTGCATTCGCACATGAATTACGAGACTTCTGAATGCACAGCATTGCGAAGTGTCACAAACGACTTCCTACAATTTATATTCATTGTAGGTTCTTTACTGGAGTGATTTTGGTTTACTTCCCTAATTAAATATCGTGGTGACAATGGGCTTTTCTCTGTAGATGGCCTCAACGCTTAAGATTAAACCGATGTCCCCAAGTATGGCAACCGGTTCCGTACGAGTTACGTTACACCAAGCGCTGCACTGAAGATGTCTCCTCGAATGGTGACGAAAAGTTTGCAACTCGATTGCCAAGCTCGGCGAACAGATCAACAGCCACCTGGTCAACTACCAACTAATACACCCGGGCTACTAATATTCCAACACTACCTACGTGCTTCATGTGACCTGTCCGGAGTATATGGAATAATAAACCCGATTTAATGTTTTTTGAGCTTAATGGGGGGAGTCGAGAACGCATGACGCATTGCATTGTATTTTCCACTGACCGAATCAAAACTTGGTGAGTCTCCACTCTGCCCTCAGTGGCTCACTCAACCATAGTGGATGTATGACTTCTGGTGGGTGGGAAATTTGGACACCTGGTGTTTGAATGTGCAGTGAGCATGTGAGTTACCGTTAATTAAAGTAAGTCACATAAGTAATACACTGACTACAAATATCTTGCAAAATTCAACATCACCTATGGGTGTTATCCAGCTCTTGTTCTGGGTCAACACACGTTGACCGCCAGTCAGAATTTGGGTGGACTTCGCAACTAACATTCTGGCTTGGCCACTGCGTATTGATTACCAAGCCTCTCCGTATATGTTAACATCAACGAGAACGTTTCACATTCGCCAGATCGTGTGACACATTACACAGTTGACATATGCTGGCGCGTGTCACTGGTAATGGAAAATCGAATGTTCACGTTGCGTCCGTGTGACGACAACAAATACATAAGTGTGCGCGCGCACACACACAGAGGAAAAACAGACTCGAATTCCACTCGTACAATTGACCACAGTTCACGGAATATAGTAATCGTAAGTCGTTGGAAAAGTGTCCTACAAATCACGATCGATTTAGCCTTTATCGAGGTTCAGCAAGTAGGCGCATCACAGAACACAAACGAAATTATTCAGTTGGGTTAGTGGCGTCCTCCCTTAACATTAGCTGGATTTGGAAATGGGTTATTTCACATATTGGTCATACTACTATTCGTGTCGAATATATGGACTGGCTGGAAGTTTAGCCAGGTAGAATCAAGCACGCGAGTGACCGGATTCCAGTACACATAGTAGACACAGATACATGTGAGTGGATTCGCAAACACAAGTGTCACTTTTCACCACTTCCTCTATGAGTGACAGTGCGCAAGTGGAGTGCTCAGTTTGGAAGAACCAGGATTGCTTAGATGAGGAGGTGGATAAACGTGCTTTTTAACGCACCGATAGTTACCTGGTAAAACAGATGAACAAGATTTTAGTATGGCACCGACTCAGTAATCATATCGAACCTAAACGCTTTGCTCCGAATTTAGTGTGGCTTGATCCACAGGCGCAGCACACCCAGACAAATTTTCGTGATATTGAAAATGATGCAAAGGATACATACAATATCAGCATTCCGGGCATCCTGATGACCAAAGTCCAAAAAGATTATATTGACAACAATGGTGATTTGATGTGTCAATCGAAGTAGGGATAACTATTAGCGGGTCAAATAAGGCTGACTGCAACTGTCGATGAGCCTTACTTTCAATGTGTCTTGATTTGTGTGCTCGCGTGAGTGTGTTTGAGGTCTGTGGAGAGGGCGATCATCATGAATGCAAGATGGTTAATCGACCTAGTAAGACGTACCGCTCCAGCATGCAGATAGAGCTGGTTTTCTGTTGAAGTGGCTTGCAGTTAGGCGTAGCATGGTATCCCAAGGTCTGTGAGATCACACCCTTCCATTTGCGAGTCTTGGGTGGACCATCAGAAACTAGCGGAGCAGCTGAAAATCAATGAATTTCTCGAAACTTGAGCGATTGCACCGACAGAATGTTGCATCATTTGATTTCGATAGATAGATGCTTTGTGTCCTACATCCGTCATATTTATAACGGTATATTGACACCTGGTGAATTCGTTTACACTGTTGGATGTTCATGTATAGTCGTTCATCACAGACCGGACCGTCGGATTCATGCTGCCTCGATAGTTCAATTGTATACTCTATGGTGTGTACAAGATTGTTCCGGGTGTTCCCAGTCAATGATCTGTTTTACATTCCGATGGGCGGTCCGAGACCAGCGAGCTTTTTCTGCCAACTGGATTGGGTGCATAGCTAGTCGTTTTGGTGAAGTGAATCAATGCTTTATCCAGGTATTACGAAATGGCATGCATCGGACCACCTCTACGAGCCTTGCACAGTTCCGCAGGCCTTAGACCAAAAGGTGACAGTATTAGTTAGATCGCAGTGCGCCACCCGTTGGCGTGCACTATTCGCGTCTTCCATATGATGGTTAACTGCTAATGACATGTGGAACGACTACAGCTTTGAAATGACTTCTGTGCCTACCTGTACTCTGAGCGCTGAGCTGAGTTATGCAGGCAGTGATTGAAGGAGGAATCCTCGGGGTGATTTGCCAGTCGCACTAACCCAATAGATTCCAAGGTATGGGGTGGGTGAATTTCGCATGGTATCTCAAGGAAACTGAGGTGTGGAACTGTCTGAGCCGATTTCGGCCTGCTCGGACTGGTGGTTTTGTGTTGGGAGTGTAAATGACAGAAGAGTCAACGACATACGCAAACAATGGATTGCGACCGCCAAATAAGTTGGGGGAAAATTCGATGCGTCGAGTGTACTGAATGGAACAGTTGATCACATCGTTGCAGAGTGACCTCAAGGTTAGCAACGCCTACCTAATTCAGATGGACTGCTACGTAGTTCGTTCGGTGGTGTGATATCCACATCCTAGAACCATGGCATTAGCGGAGTACTGGTGCTTTCGATATTAGCTGGATTCGTTTTGAGCACGCTATGTGCTGGTCACTGCTTGATTTCAACTGTCTGCGTCGTTTCGGGCTTCGCTATCGCCCCGATTTCTTGTCGGAATGCAGTACTCATCAGAATACTAGATGCTGTCCGAATTCTAAAGGCTTGTTTCGTCCTTCTTCAAACTCATCAGTGAAGTAGAGTCAGGCTTATGTTCTGCGTGTGTAATAAACTTTACCAAAGTGTAGAGCAAGTCAACTTTGTGTTGACAGGCGACTCAACCGAATCTATTCTGATTCGACCACGCATTCTATCAGCGGAATTTGTTCGGCAAATCTTGACGCCTACTTGATGAACTATGAGATACGTCAGTTGGTATATTTCAAGGCCATAGAGCTGACTCGGTCTAAGCAATGTTTCGCGCATGGCAGTATCTGCCGATTTTTTGAAGTGCAATATCAGTGCTTTCATTTTATCGCGAAGTTCAGCTGAATTTCGATTTTGATCCCTATGTAATTTGATGAATTATGTATCCCAAGTTCATTCATTTTAGTATATAGGGGACCAGTGTTAACAAATTCCCTTACTTCGTACGGTTGTATCCCTCTGACTCAGCCGAATGAGGAACCATTCGGGATCGGTGTGGTTTGAACGCACCAAAAACTCGATCTGATTTATCTTGATCAAAATTCTTCCCCATAACGGATGGAACATGATCCAAATCGAGTTGGAAATCCATTCGACAGCTGAAAAGTCACCACGAATTATCGTCCCGAATGGGCTAACGATGGAATGGTGTTTTTGTTCTCTGGAAAACCGACTAATCTGATCGAAGTCACTCTGCTAGTTTCGATCATTGGGAATTGATGGGGCGGATTGCCCTGCGCGAACCCTGCCCCATGTGATGTTGGAAAGTTTTTGTTTGATTAAACAAGAACGGCGAAGTTCTTGGGAACACCATTCGCCCTACTGACCAAAATTGATTGAAGTGAACAATGAACGAGAAGTGTTTCGGATATCTGGTCAAGCTCAATTTAGGTAATGTGGGCAGATACACTCATTTGCCTATCAGTTTGGTTTTGACAGGACTTTGACCAGGAACCCAACTGAATCTCTCGTTTATGCTGTTTTTATGCAACCTCATGGGGAGTGCATTACGAATTAATGTGGACCTATCAGTGGCAACAGATATTCATCATAGTGTGGGAGGACGAATGAAAGTCACCTACTGGGCGTTGGATTCAGTATTTCATTGAACTAGTCATCAAATCAGTGTCTGTTTTCTGGATATTTGTCGATATTCCACTAAAAATCCAACAATATGATCCGGAGAACTCTTTAAATTTTGTCAAAACGAACAGCTTTGGTTCATTCATAGCGAACAGCCTTGATTTCAGAATACCTCACAATGCCTATTCCACTTAAACCCATCGGTTCTAAGACGGTGCTTTTTGAAGTCAAGCAATGCGCGTAATTTCACGTGTTTTTTCTTTGAATGCCACGTGTTAACTTAGCTTCCAGTTTAATGCGTACGTCACTCTTGAAATGACTCCGACACAAAACAAAAGTCGATAGTTCGGATCAACCTGTTTGCCGTTGAGTCTAGCAATTCTGCTATGTTTTTCATCTTGATAGACTCTAGTGAGTGTTAGGCCAATGTGGACAAGTTAACCAGACTCCAGTTTGTACCACAGTAACCATTGTCGAATTTCTCAGTCGTTTTATGCTAAAAGACCAAGGGTCTCCTGTCCGTCCTGGGGAATTAACGATCTTCTATTCCATAATGTGTAAACTTTAGTGTGTTCCTCAAGACTCATGACTTATTGCACTAATGCGTTAAAGTGTCGATGCCTTCAGTGTATCAATTGGCTTGAGCTCATGTTCTAACAGAAAGAGCGATGGGTTGTACTATTCCCACGGAGAAAGGAATGCNTCTTGTGACGCAGCGGAGAATATACAAAGTTAAGTCCTCCTGGAGGAGAAATCAGAACGTTTGCTGCCTTCAGCAAGCACCATATTTCATATTTATTAATTTTATTTTACATTCATTTAGTGTAAGACAAGGAAGCACCAGTGTTGCACACTGACTTTATGCTGTCATTGATGATGGTGATGGTGATGATGATGATCATCACGTTCACTTGGTGCTATTCTCTCACATAAGGCATTCTTGAACGGCTGAAAGTTGTTCA
Source organism: Opisthorchis viverrini (assembly GCF_000715545.1). NCBI lineage: Eukaryota > Metazoa > Platyhelminthes > Trematoda > Opisthorchiida > Opisthorchiidae > Opisthorchis > Opisthorchis viverrini. The sequence goes on along the minus strand of NW_008751659.1, from coordinate 1,679,471 downwards.
CTGGGCGTGAGAGTGAATATTTACTTCAACTGAGAATGTAATCGGCGGCTTTTGTCTGGAGACTTAGCGATCTTTTAGGAGAGTTCGGACAGGATATTCCAGCAGGCGCCTTGACTTTGAGCCCAAAAGTAGGAAATGGGGTTCATTCGTAGCAGAAAGTCTTGAATTCACGCATACCTGGTCAAGTTAATCACATCACCTCTTCCACAACTTTAATTTACCTTGTGATCCCCATTGTTGTGGATCTGCTTTCGTAGATGCGGTAATCCTTTTTCGATAGCTGCCACACACCGACGTTTCTCTATAGTACTCAGGATCTAATGATATTTCGGATTCGTTGAACTGGTGGCAGGAGTGGAATGCAAACATATTATAACAATACAGCGACAAACACCCCGGATGGAATACTGAAAAGAGTTGCTTCTTAGTTGACATCGTTATGGTGGGGTTATACAAGGAAAATCTCGACCATTATTAGGAATCGATGGAATCCGATATGTAGATAGGTTTGATTTGAGGCTATGTCAAAACAAAACTATCACATAGGGTTACCCTCATACACCATCATTTTACCCGTAAAATGGATTGATAACAAGGGTGATCTGTGATATTGATCAAAGACTGCACATATATCCTGTCTCTACCTGATCATTAAATTGGGTTAACTCATCGTTCGCCTCGGGAATTTTATTCAGACGGATTGTTTGACACCCTTCAGTTTCAACCGACTCCACTGTTTGAGTGTAGGTCGTACTACTCGGCGTCTGACCCGGAGAATGACTGAACATTTGTCATCCCAAATTAGAACCGGAGAATCTGAAAACGTGACCAGTGCATTTACACGCTATCTGATCGATACATACCACTAAATCCACCCAGTCGAATCGCTCCTCGTGATTTATGGAGTGCCGGCCAACAGTTCAAAGGTTATGCGTAAAAAGACAGTAGAAACAGCAAGGTCAATTGCAATTAGGTTAATCCATTACAAAAGACACGCGAAAGTACCAGTTCTAGTTCCGCCATCCGATATATCCCTCCTATGAACGAATGAAAACCCCATTTGAGTGCCAATTACTTCTGAGATTTAACCAGTATCCCTCCATTTATTATCCCTTCAGTAATGTCAACTGTCTATAAACATACTTGTTTCGTGAAATGTCATCGAAAACACTTCTAGCAGTCGACACGTCCCGAATTCAAATTGGTCCTCTTGAATTTCACCCGTACTTTAACCAATTCCTAACTGATGTTAGAAGGGGTGGAGTCGCAAGTACACAGTACGCCGTAGTTGGAACATACCGGAGATTACGGTGGAGCGCTTGCGGTTTTGCGACTACTGCACAAATGCGGTGTTGTGTTCTAGATCAGACTAATGCCTTTGGTGCTAGTTGTGTTTGGTGCTTATTCGGTTTGCGCTGAGCGTCTAGGACAAACAGGCACGCCAGACTGTCGATCGATTCTGCTGGTGATTCAATCTTTCAATGTCTGTTCAGCCACTTCTAACATGCCTCACTTGGGTGGTGTGACAGAATTAGGCTATCCTTCAGGTGATATTCGAACGTTGGTGGTCCATCCAAGACCACCGACGATTGCTGTATCTCGTGTCGCATCTGTTCCGAGTCCCAGGTGATTATGTACCTCAAAGTGAGGTGACTCATTTTTGGTTCCCTAGATTCTGGCTCAAACTGTGGTTGACTTTTCTACGGTGTGGGTGAGGAAATCCAAGTAGTTCGATGCTCATTTTCATCTGTCCCTCGAATAACGTGCAACCATTTTTGACGGAAATCTGAAAATGGGTATGAATTCCACCTAAAAACGCCCAGCTATGCCGTTGAGCACCAATGTGTGTATGTCCGAGTATACAAAAGTGGAAAGCGAATTGATATGGCGTGATTTTTTGTGCTAAATCATAGAGCACAGGAGGTCCACGCAAGTTTACCACTATTGTTCTCAAGAGGGATATTAGAAAGGTGTGATTACTGAGGAAACGCGGTTGGGTTTGCACTCTTGTGGCAGCAGTGGACTCGGACCATTCGCTCTGCTTAGATGTCGGTTTTAGTTCAGAGGTAACCCAATGCACAGGGAGCACTTCGGCTTCCCATATTGAGTAGAACAGTTTGTGAAGAGGTTCAAGGACTGCCGGCAGGCAGGTTTATAGGTTTCCGCCAAGATAATTTCTTTACCGGAAACATTCTGTTCTTCAGTAGTTGCTCTTCTCATTTAATTCAATTGACTAGCGTCGATGCAGTTACTGATGGCGGAGAAATTGTGGCATCTGTGGTGGATGGTTCGTGGCCGGGTGGGTAATTCCCTATTGAACTGAAGTGTTCAGTCTTTTTCTTCGGCTTTTTATCATAAGTTGCTTTTAGCCGACCACGAGCGTCTCAAAGATAACTTTTCTGGTCTGTTTTTGGGCTAGAGTGCCACGAATCACTGACATTTGTAGTTGCCGCCATGGTAGGAACCATATCTGACTAGCAATAGGTCAGTCAGAGCGTATCCCTGGGACGCATTTCGTCTTGAGTGAAAAACTAACGGTAGGTCTTTAGTGGAGTCACTTGACTAGATATCAGTCGACCTGTGTTTCTACGTGGAACCAACCTTCATGAGTACATCAGAACTGAGCGCGTCATTGTGAACTATTGGCAAATAATGCAGTCTGTCGACCGCTGGCATGCATAATTAGGTGAATTGTTTAAGAGGATCTTCTCTAGAGTATTTCACTCCGTGCGATCCGTACTTTTAAGCTGCAGTGTCAAATATATACCAGCCCACCTGCATCCTAATTTACAATCAGTTCGCTTAATCATTCACTGCGTGCTTATCGAACCAGTTCACCGCACTCTTCTGCTCAAGGTGACTTACCATTAAGTTAACTGACCGAAAGCAGTACGTTCAGATAAGCGAAAGTAGTCAAGGCGTCTTGCCATTGAGTTTGACCCGGTTCTAGGTATTGTTTGGTGGGTGTTTCTGTTTATTCTATACAGACTGTGCGAAAATTGACGAATACTTATCATTATCATCAGCGTTATGACCGACATTTCACTGCCGTACGAAGCCCACGAAATCATGATTAAAGCATTTAATTGGAAAGAGAGAAAAAGTATATGATGGGTGATATTGCTGTTAGCAGTGTTCTGCTATACCGGACGCCGGAGATTAAAACCGTATGGACACATGATGTAGCGCTACAGCTAAACCCACCCAAATGCTCCGAGATTCTGTTTGCACTGAAGTAGCGTTGACATCCTAAGACTACGTTACCTACTGTTACCTCGCCAACTAATTTCATTCATGTCGTTTTTTGCTCCTTTTGGGACAATCAGTTTTACTGTCTTGGTATATCGCATCAAATATATTAACCCGATGATCTCAGGAGCACAAGATGAATTTGTCGGATAAAATTAATTAACAAGGAGTCTGCAGAGTTCGGAAAAGGAATGCTGGAAACTAGGGGCTGTACCAATCTGATGAGTCGAAACCAGCCGTAGGTATAAGGCGAACTCATGAGCAGTGTTCCGTCAAAAGAAATACTGACTATATTTGATACTTCACAATGACTATTGGAAAAGTGTTCTAGGCTTCGTAGTTGTCAGGATAGTCTAATCTCCACCAAAAAATACCAACGGAACGATTGACGATTTTGGTCGGCTCCTAGTGAAATCACTATAGGCATCAGTCAAAAGCTTCCTAAGGACAAGAAAGTCACAAAATTAAACAGGACTGCGGGCCGAAATTGGATGTGTATTTCAGTGAGCGAAGCAAACGCAGCTCCACTGCGTTGTTCCCGTTACTTCGTTCTGATAAGTACATGACAAAAGGGGTATTGTGTTTGGGCTTGTGATCTTCGGTTCTACAAGGCGTTGACAACCACTGACAATCTGACCGCCGGTGAATGGCCGGTGTTTCACCTATGTAGGTATGGACCCTAGCGGGGATGGAATCGCAATTACCGAAGAGCGGGCTTAGGATTTAAGCGGATGTGTCTTGAACCGACCACAACTGTTGAATGGATACCTTCATTAAGAACTCTAGTGAACAGACAGCAACGTCCTCATGAACCCAACCTGTTAAAAGAAGTCCATCTGGATATGCATCTCGACACGTACCTGAATAAGTTTATTTCAGTGATGTTGCGCAGGTACTTGAGAGACAAAAGTAAAGAATGAATTGCATCACTCGCACGGAACCCATGCTGGTTCTTTCTTCGGTAGATCTGACATTTAGTGTTCCATCTTATAAACCTTACGGAAATTCTCCCAGAGCGATACTCCGAAGCTATACTCTTGGAGTTCCGGTGAGAACAAGAGTGGCTACCAAAAGCTTACGAAGGAAGTGATGGCTTCATAAGTACCACGTCAAATAGAAAGACTAGCTCATTCACCCAGAGACTAACAATTTGTCAACGGACGGATGCAAGCCACACTACGGCAGTGAAGCATCGGTGTTGAACACTGATATCGTGCTGTCGATGATGATGATGATGACAGGCGTCATATCCGTGATTCGGCCAGCAAGACTGGTGTGTGCCTGTAGGCTGAGATAACTGACCGAGAGATCGACTGTAAGACAAACGAACAAACGACTAAATGTAAAATCGTAGGTAATGGCGCTAATTCACCACTACTGGTTGTTGAAACAGAAAAAGAAACTCCTGTAGATGAGTTCATTTTGACTGGCTTGCTGTGAGCAACATGAGCTAGCTGCCCTATGTTTGTTGCTTGGACAGTGGTGGACTAGTTGCTGTCACCAGTAGACTACCACGACAATCGTTGTGGTACAACACAGTACACCAGCGCAGTTAGCAAGCCGATCATGTGCAAAGTTCACATTTCTCCCTAATTTAACAAAGACCTACATAGTTCTCTAGAAAAATGCACACATTCATAGCAAGTTGTGTCACGCACTGGCAGGTACTCTGCTTGTTCGTTTTGATCAATACCTCACTAGGTATTTGTATGCACTTGTTGACGAAGGGCCTGTATGACATACTCAGGCCAGACAACCTGTGATTTTTCGTTCAACCTTTAGCAACACGATTCAGGCCTATGCATCGATCAAGCTTATCGACTCAGACGCCGTGTTTGGTCTCTAGGTCCCACTAATTCGGATTTGTCTGGTCAAGATCATATGATCCAAGGTGTCGAACAAACAGTTCGACCACAATTATACGGCAGTAACTCGCGCGAAACGGATGCCATGCAGGGGTCTTGTTTGAGCGCTGCGGATCGGAAAAAATGACAGTTGGCGTCACTTGAGAATAGTGAGAATGCCAGACAACGGTCCCCGTGATGTGCCACACCCTTCGGATACTGTGCTATTTCTGCCTCACTCAAGCTCTAATCTTAGCGGAACACCAAACCGACACTGTAAAGCAAAATCTACTCGTGTTTTCAAACGTGAAAATCTTATCTACTTCCGCTCAGAAATATGTAGATCAAAGTTAGCTTCCATATGAGCTGTTTCCAACGGGTATCGAGTGCTCTAAGAGGATACACGTACGGATATTTGAGAGCTTTCTAGACACGAGAGATAAATACCAATGCACTCAAGTCAGAGTACATCTATGCTGCGAAGCAGGTACACGATTTCGAGACCAATCAAGCAGAAAATTTAGTTATTAGTGTCGTGATCCGCGTGGAAGTGGAAATGATCCCAGATTAGCTCGTTTGAACAACGGGAGAACGATAGTTTTTCCCCTGATTAACAAACGTTTTGGAAAGGATACTGAGAGCTAATGTTGGATGGTTGGTGATGGCTGTCCCCTTCGGATTTCGTAAAATTCCAGATAATCCTCGAATAAATGATCTCAGATACCTTTTAGAAAAGACTGACTGTTTGTTCGTCATGCCCTAGAGGGATCAAGCTGAACCGTAATCCATTCAATTAATTTCTCTGATCACCCGTTTGTTGCCATTCGCGTGGAATCTAACGCAGTGTAATACACCAGCAGCGAGTAGATTTACGGGATGACACCATTCTGTACATCGCTGACGGCAACAGTATCTTGTTAGGTATAAGATAACGGATCTCATGATTCGTTGAAACAGACCTAACTTGACACCGACCAATTAATCCAAGAGTTCACTGTCACTTTTGTCCTTACGGCTTATGGCAATTCGGTCGGAGAAAATCCTGGAGTCAAATTGCCAAGTCTTCCATCACAGCTGGACTTTCATCCGGGTGTCTAAGAGACCGGGAGGACCATGTAGACTGAAGGTTCTGGGGACGTTGCTGAGCAGTTCTCATATTCTTGGGTTATACTTGCAGAAAAAACTTGAGTTTGAGAACGTCATTGTAGTATAGTTAAGACATGACCTACGTAGGTAGGCTACGAAATATGCCGCTTTGATTTGCTGTTTTTATTTTGCGTTTCACGATTACTGCAAAATGACGTCATTCCGTTAGTATGTTTTTTTCTCTCACTGCATCGATACGTAAGTTACAGTTTGTCTTTAGAATAGCCGGGCCCTATTGCAGTGACTAATATCGAGACAAGCGCCGGTCAATACAAATCACACATATGCTTCCCTCACCCATCGTGTTGTGCTACCTAGACCAGTAATCTCGATGACCACGTCTGCAAACATGTTGCAAACTGAAAAATTCCAGTGTACGCCGCGTCTAACTGAGGTTGTTTCCCGACCAACATTCTCGCTGCCTTGAGCTCTACGCACTAAACCGGATCATCAATTCGGACTGTGGAATAAACGACTTCAATGCCAAACTTAAACGCTCGAATCGCGATACGTGAAACTGAGTGAATCTTGCTTTAGCACCCGTGCGGAAACTACTTGGACGGCGCTCAATTTATCTCCATGTTAATCCAGCATGAAGAAAACAAACTACCCGAAACCTAATTGGAGGACAACTTCTGAGTGCCGAAACGCTGAAACAGCTAAAACGACAATGTTTCATATGACACGAGTCATTAGGTTGATAAGAACTACCGGACACCAAACTGCCACCTTCGCCCTTTTGGGAGGAATCCGGTAGGCATAGCCAACACAAACGGAAGATTCAGTTGCGCCTCACGTTAAAACCAATTTAATTCGTAAGCGAGAGGAAGGAGTTAGTGGGAATGACGCATTAGTTGGTTGATGGCAGCTGACATGCCGTACCGCTACATTGACGATCGCTCTTTTATTGGATTTAACTTAGCTTGCGACCGTTCAGCCTAATACATATGAACCCTATCATTCGGCTGAGTATACCGTAGTTGCTAGATGGCACAAGAGGCATCCGTTTGTAGGACCCGGATCACTGCAACTGACACGCCGTTTACCGGTTCAACAATTTCTCTTCCTCAAGTAAACATCTTCGAGGATCCAAAAAATCGTTCTTCTGCAAAGGTATTCACTCTTGGAAGCGCTGCAGAAAAAGGGCCTGTAGAGGAGAATTTCGGTAGCTCAGTTAGCGCAGATGGCTGCTGCTTTGTTCGTTCAATGAACAAAGGAACCGAAAGGAATGGTATTGCAGCTTTGGACAACAGGGATGCGAAATCTCGGCTGTAGTAGTTTGCTTCAAATTGTTTTTGCGAGTGGGCGATAGATTATCTGTTACATAGGAGCAAATGACCTAGATGTTCAATGCTGGCTAGTAGACAGCTTACTCCGTCGTCCAGGTGAGTGAAACCGCTTAATCCATGGGAGGCTTACGTCGTTTGTCAAAGTCTGTGTCGGTCTTTAGGTAGATGGAAGAGCGTGTCTTCAATCAAAGAGTAGTTGAACGAAGAAAGCTTGTCATTGTTGTTTTGTTCCTTCTGTATGTACTTTTCACAAGGGCCGCCCGGCATTCACGTCCGCTGTTCCCTACATCGTGCAACAAGACAATTCGTCAGTATGCGACGTAGGGAACTTTCGCAATAGCCGTCAATTCCCGTCACGCTAGGTAGTCGTGGCCGGATGGCATTATTCAGTTAACTTAACGCGAATAGGAAACCTTGGTCACGAACATGCATTCAAATTTAACAATTTCGGTGATAAGGAACACGAAAAATATCCAGTCGTCATGCGTCCCTCAACCATCATTCTTAATCCGTAAACCAGCTGTGCTACATTCCGATATGCTCCTAAGCTCACTCGCTTGCCAAGCCATAACAAGTCCAATTAGGGAGAACCCGCTGGTGTGGAGAGGGATCAGTGACGTCCATGATATAAACTATTTGAAGTAATAATCGCTTAGCAATTACGGGTCAATGACGCATGATACTTCCAACGTATTCTTTACTTTATGGGAGTTTGCGGGAACAACAGACACATTTTCGGTTCTGAGGGGTTTGCTCCCTCCAGTAGAGACTGGAAAGGAAAAGAATGGCGTGCTACCGAAATCGTCTCGTGAATGTTGGTTTCCCCTCGGGGGGGGGGCGCAAGTTCCTGCGGCGGAGGTCGCAGATGAGTAGTCATTCAACAGGAGGCGAACGACCCCATCGCATACAAAGTCAAAGTTTAAACGTTTAAAATCCAACTGTTCCCTAGAAGAATCTGGGATCGTTTCAGATCTTATTGCCACAGTGCAACAAGCCTATGATGAGGATCTCGTCCCAAAAAGAAACATTTCGGTACCCCGGAAGAGGTCCCCTCGAAAGCTTCTACTTTGAAGTAGCTGTTGACTGTGCTGTACCCGAAATTCCGACACAAGAATCCACAGAATGTCATTATTCTCTCTATTCCCCCGACATGAAAACAAGAGGTACTTTGTGGGCATTGAGAACGGGGGGGGGGGGCAAGTTCCTGCGGCGGAGGTCGCAGATGAGTAGTCATTCAACAGGAGGCGAACGACCCCATCGCATACAAAGTCAAAGTTTAAACGTTTAAAATCCAACTGTTCCCTAGAAGAATCTGGGATCGTTTCAGATCTTATTGCCACAGTGCAACAAGCCTATGATGAGGATCTCGTCCCAAAAAGAAACATTTCGGTACCCCGGAAGAGGTCCCCTCGAAAGCTTCTACTTTGAAGTAGCTGTTGACTGTGCTGTACCCGAAATTCCGACACAAGAATCCACAGAATGTCATTATTCTCTCTATTCCCCCGACATGAAAACAAGAGGTACTTTGTGGGCATTGAGAACGAAATTCTTATTTGCCAAAAGTCTGCAAATAACAGCTGCCCTCACTTAATAGGAAAAAATTGAGTGTGTGCCCAACTGTTGCCTGAATGAGTCACCTACTATATGGGTTGTGCAGTAGCCCGACTGAATAGGCTTGTTTCATCGCTTCTGGTGGTGACTGCCGAGAAACCCTAATTGGGTTGTCTCTGGAAATCCTTTTCTACTGGTAAGCTAAAGAGATGAACAGGATAACCTTTACTGAACGGCTTCCTCAAATGTTTGCCCCGGGAATTCGAGCTACCCACATCACCCTCAATACCAAATATCCGAGCGAATCCTGAGTCAGTCTTCATACTACACGTTCAGTTGAAGGGAATCACAAGACAAGCAGGGGCTTTAAGCTCAGGTCTCAAGTTTTCATTCACGGGACAGCCTAGCACAACAATACTTTACGCCGCAGTCACTCCGATAACATTGTTAAAGTAAGACAGTTTACCTGAGAACAGTTCGCCTAAAAGCAACTGGTTGCTGGCCGATAAGACTGAGTGGTGATAACGATAGGCGGTGTTCAGAGGTTGCAATGAACACTATACCTCACTGGTACAATCCACTACCACATAGAAAAGCCTGATATTAGATAGCGACAGGTGAAAATAGCTTTTATGCGATGGAACCAAGACCGACACAAGCGCGAGAGCCAATATTGTAAAATAAAAGGACACTTAGAAAAGACGGGGCTGAACGCACCAATTCACACTAGACGTTCCATTTGGAAAGCAGTTCATTATTTTGCTTCCGGAGCGGGGGGAGGTACGATAATGACTGCGACGTGTGAGTGGTGCAAAACATAGTCACTAACACTTCCAAGGAAGGTACGTCGAAACAGCCCAGCGCCGCGATTCCCCATAACCACTAGGTCCGCTTTATGCTCACCGATTGACTTGACTATGGCTTGTCCGGGGTTGCTATCTACGTGCAGAAAAGCTTGGCAACAGACGTTGGCTGCTTTAGCCTTGTGCATGCATTGCTGACAGAGACGCTTTCCAGCCTGAATGCTTTCCTCCATCACACGGGCCATATCGGGTAAGGGGGGAGATTCCATAGCCATCCCAATCGCAGGCGTTGTATAGACTGGCTCAATCACGCTGACGAATTTCACAGTGTCAGCGTCCTGCTTCATATTGTCCACATACCAGGCAAACGCGCGCTCTGAATGGGAGCTTCCATCCACAGGAAATAGAATCACTCGCGACTTCTTCTCATCAGATTGCGGAGAGACCTGATTCGCAGGCTGCGCCATTGCCGTGTGGTTCACGCAACGTCAGTCGAAGCAGTTATCCGCGTGTGACATCGACCGGTTGGTCGACCGATGATTCGTCCACCATCCTAGCACTCTGATTGGCCATGTCGTTGACTGCATGTCGTCTGTCAGTACACCACCCAATAACCACCGACAGGCTGGCGGTGGCGAGACAATGAACACGTGCAAGTGCACGACCATGTGGCCTGAACGTGTATAGCAGGCTGGTGCACTTCAAGCGTCCCAACCCGCCATCTGAGGCGGGATAACCTTACTTGCATGCTCCAGGAGAAAGGAACGGACAGGACCTCGGTGGTGAGTTTTTTGGACAGCTTGGGAACGAAATTCTCCCACAACGACTAAGTCATCTGCTGTTTCCCAAACAACATCCAATCTCAACACGCTGTAGGGCCCATTCCTTTTGGACAGCGTTTCGTACCGCATATACCGGAACCATTGCAGGCGTCCTTGATGAGATGTGGCATGACGTAGCAGTGTTTCCGGATATTGGGTACTTTAATTACTGCGTTATGACCTTACGGTCCTCGTTCCGCCCCTTCTCTAATCTATCCGTAAAATTCTAGCCTTCGAAAGCAGACTTCGGGAGCGAAAAAACGGTACTCAATATCTAGGGTCACTTAGGAAATTGAATCCCCACAGTGCATATTACCGCAGAAGTCCTGCAGTAAGGTGATTAGATTAAGTGAGCCATCGAATATAGGCTCGGACCCCGTGCGAGCGCATTTTTATGTATACCCATAAGTTAGCTGGTCTTGGGATTGATACCCAGTATATACCCAACAAGTTCTGGTGCGAAATAAATGACTAATTGAATTTGTGCCTTAATGCCGCCTGTCCATTCGTTTACGGCTAGCATCAGATATCCATGGATAAAAGGGACTGACGAATTTTTCGACTGGGCTCCTAAGTCTCAACGGAAAGAGATGCTTGGAACCAGGCGGAAGCCATCAGCTATCCTGAACCTTGATTCAGCGCTCGCACGTCAAATTTGAGATAGTTCCAAAGGTGTCATGTTACTAATTCTCGGCAAGCATAATTCGCGCAAGAGTGGGTCATTTAGTCGACAGCTCACTTTTGACACGGGAGGCCTCATACCTTCAGCGTACCTGTATTTTTAAAGTAAAGATAAGATCGGATGCCAAAAGACTAAACCAAACGGGCACTCTTCGTTGTTAATGAGATTCATCTGGTAGGTGTAGGTGAACCGGATAGGTTTTATTTTCAAGATATTTCTGAAGCACGCGCCTGCCGACCAGCTCGTGTGGCTAGTAGGTTTCATTTCTGTAAAAGAACAATGAGTCGTCGAGAAATACACTCATTTGCAAATCAATTTGGTTTTCAGGAGAGACTCAACTAAATCTCTCGTTATGATATTCTACAACTGAATGTGCTGCACACGGGCCACCTCATGTTTCAGTTGGCACGATATTCGAGATATCGCAGTAGAATATCGCAGTATAATATCATAAAGGAGAGATTCATTTGAGTCTCTCGTGAAAACCAAATTGATTTGCAAATGAGTGTATTCCTTGAAGACAGTTCAATTTGGGTTCAAGTAGAACATAAGGTTGACAGACACTCGGGAGCTGCGCCTAGCTGATGAGCCCCAAGAAAGGCGAAACCGGTCGTGGGCTGTCGAAGAGTTTTCAGCAACCTTGTGAGTAGTTTCCCTTATGAAAACATTGAGTCATCCTAACCAAATGTGCGGAAGTGACTATCCACAAACTTGTTGTATGAAAAGAAGATTCGGTTTACTGGTTTAAAAGCAAACGGATGTAAAATGGTTGGTTCTTGCTGGACAACGTAGGATCCAGTTGCGAGTTGCTGATTTGGTCGAACACTACACCCACACACCTAGAAACAGTCGGCAGACAAAATATGTCGTTTTCAAAACCGTCAGATTCGAAAACTATTCACAGCCACTTCAGTTTTCTATTTCAACTTCTCTGGGTATTTGAGACACACTTTGTCTGAGTAAAGCGGTTACACTTGTTAATCACAAATAGTTTTTCCTGTCACGTCTGAAAGCAGGGCATCCAATACGCGGCCAACCTGACGAAAGATTCATTTTAAAGCCTCCTAATATTTCATTGAAGATAATCCCACCAAATTATTAAGATTGCATCGTGGGAATCCTAATGACCTGACCTGATGTAGAGCTAGAGTTCCACATAGTGTTCATCGGGCTGTCGTAAAACCCGAAGCGTCACACGGCCCTCAGGACACTAAATTAATATCGACTCACCTATGGACTTATGTATAAAAGTATTTAGGGCTATCTTTGGAAACTCCTTGACGCATCGTATGACAAGTCCCGGAGGTACTAACACGATATATGCATGTTTATATAGTAGCATAATCTGGATGAAGGACCAGAGCCATCCGCTGTCAACTAGCGTCAGAAGTGAAGCTATAGAAACCGTCTGATACAAATAAATGAAATCTGAACTAACTTAGACAGCAAGAACGTGATCGCATTGAGAGATAGACTAATATTGACTAAGTTGCTGGGTTGCTTGCTGGTCAATGAATCAACACATTATTTCATTCAATACGACCGCCCCATTTTAGTTGTGCTTATGCTTACGCCAAGTGTTTATTTCACAAGACCACGGAACTCACTAGGCAAGAGAATCAGGTTGCGTACTTGCTTTGGCCGGTGCTGTGTGATGATGCCTTAATAGGATACACTGCAAATTTCCGTTTTGACCATGTCGTTCTGAATATCAGAGCATCACAAAGGGAACCACAGACAGGAAACAGCACGGGAAACTGCACTTGTTTCCTGAGAGAGCAACCCCACCTCAAAATACACCCAGTAAAAATTTCCAGGACTACACATGCCTTTCAACGTCGCTCTACTGCCGGAGGATGGACAGCGAAGGTGTGCCCATCAGTCATTGGAAAACGGCGCCAAAAATCAGTCTCAGAATCTAAAAGAAGTTTGATTTGATCAATTGGTGAGAAAGTATCAAACATTAAAAAAACGACCGTGTATAAATTAGAAGTATATTCAATTGTACTACCTCGCCCAAAAAGATCCCAATGATATTTACGGAGTTATTTTTATCTTACAGCCTTTCAGTGTGCACTCCAGTCTGTGCATGACACGCGTTAAAAAGCCAACAATTTCCGTATTCAGTTTGAAGTTGCTTGGTCTTTAACATCTTAAAGAGACCTTACCTTGAAATAACGCACTGTGCATATGTAACAACCCCTCATATATCCCTCAATTTAGTTTGCAAATGAGTGTATGTTCGCTAATATCGTGCAATTTGGTTTCAAGTAGAACAAGGTTGGTGGAAACCCGGGGACTGCGCCTACCTGATGAGCCCCAAGAAGGGCGAAACCGGTCGTGGGCTGTCGACGAATTTTTAGCAATCTTATGATTAGTACATTACAAAGCCCCTCATGTACTTTTTTTACCGAACACGTTCCATTGAATACTGCTGGGGACTAGAATCTCGGCACCAATTAAGTTTGGGTTGCTTATCACTTGGACCTTTTCAGTCTCTCATTTCCGCAGTGTTTACAGAACCGCATGGACTGATGGAATGAGTCAACTCAAGTAAAGATAGGGCAGAAATAGTATAGGGTATTCTGCTTTCGTATGCGTTTGATATTGAGGTTTTAATGTGCGGCAGACATAGTTCAGGCCCCGCTGTATGCGTCCGATCTTGATGTGGCACGAGTGTGGTCTGTCCAGTAGTTCATCCGAGGCATGAACTGTGCGTCCCATACTGTCACATCACCCTACTTTACTTGACGGCTATAATATGCATACAGCACGTACTGATGGCTTTGGAAAGGACTTCTAGTTTTACCAGTTGTCTCGGTTCATCTGGTTTAAACAATCTGATGTGCACTCATAGAGATTCACACACAACTTTTCACAAACTGGCACATGGTACTAGTTACCCAACTTGAGTATATATATTACCTGATGCGGAAAGTAAATCCCCAAAAGGGTATTAGACTTATTATGCCTTATATCTTAATCTAAAGCTATTTTTCCTGTAAAAAATGGCAAGCCGTATGACCTATCATTCAGTCTCACTATGATTATGGCCCGCCATCTAAACCCTTAATGTATGCCTACTTCATTAACACCGATTTCTGATGCATGCGAGATGCTCCAAAACAAGGTTAATCATGGTCGTACTATTTGGTTGATTGGTTAAGTTAAAGGCAAACTTCCATAAAATGATAATGTTCGTACTTCGAAACCTAACCAGATGACTGATATATTTGTCGTAGCATTGGGTTTAATTATGATTAGCTGAGGGTAGAAGTTTTGAGTAGAATTGCCGATTTATCGAAATTCCATAAACAGCCGTTCTACCGGAAAATTAAACCTGATGGGCCGGTCACAATTAGCCGAATCACACACTGTATATCTCATAATTGTAACTGATAATCTAAATGCTTAGGAACATTTAAGTGTGATAAAACTGAGACGAACAGAGTTGGTTAACGACTGACACAGTGGCCCGCCTGAAGTAACCACGTTTTGATCAGAAAGCCTGATAATGTGAATTAGTCGGATAGGAATCTGCCTGAGGCCCTGTGCTGCGTGATTCCGGGCTTGAACGTTGTTGTGTCCCTTAGTGGTGGCATGCTAGGTAATTTCATAAGAGAAACTACTCACAAGATTGCTGAAAACTCTCCAACAGCTCACAACTGTTTTCACCCTTCTTGGGGTTCATCGGGTAGGCGAAGTCTCCGAGTTTCCATCAACCTTACGTTCCACTTGAACTTACATTGGACTGATTTCAACAAATATACTCGTTCACAAATCAATTTTGTTTTCACGGGTGATTAAATTGAATTCCTCGTTCATGCTATTCTTCAACTGAATGTACTGAACAGTGGCCGCCCAGTGTTTCAGTTGGTACAATATTCGCAGCAGAATATCGCAGTATATCCTCCTAGAGGAGACTACTCGCAGGTTTGCTGAGAGCATTCGTCACAATTTGTCCAAGTCGAAATCTATCAATTAGCAAATGAAATTGATGGAAACTCGGGGACTGCGCTTACCTGATGAACCCCAAGAAGGGTGAAACCGGTCGTGGGCTGTCGAAGAGTTTTCAGCAACCTTGTGAGTAGTTTCCTTTATGAACATATACCGCGATGTCTCAAATATCATAACTACTGAAACATAAGGCGGACCTTGTGCAGAACATTGAGTTGAAGAATATCATAAACGAAAGTTTCAGCCAACTTGGGATACAAGTGAGTATTGAGACACGCTAGGCTACTGGGGTAACTACGCCACTTGTTTCAAAATGCATTTCACGCCGTAGCGATCTAGAAACATATTACACATAACCGTTTGTTTTTCAATCCTGAGATTTGCTCCAAACATTTTCTCAATGAGCGTTCATTTATTAGGTTCGCTAGTAGGGACGGGATTTAAACGAACAAATAATATTAGCTGATAAATCAATTGTTTCTATCCTTCGTATACATACGGTCTAATTGACAGACAAATAAGCTATTCCCAGGGATATATAACACAATATTCGTTTGACAGAATCATTTATTCGCCGAAAGGTCATAGATATTCAGTCGTCTCATTTGTTCCACTTGGCAAACATAGGTCCTGAAAATTGAATTAAGTGAACTCTCTCAACCCTTCAGATACCAGATTATGAAGGCGTTTCTGTCACGTACGTTACATCCTCCTCTCCTCCCCATATGAAGCATTATTGATAAAATTTCCATCCAGTCCTAAGAAACAGATGAAAATAGGCTCATTCTGGTCGACCTCACTTAACTAAAGTAAGGGCCAATCTGTTAACTTTCCTGCCAAAGTGCCATTTCTTCTGTTTCGACTTGCTCTGTCCTCACGTGAAATAAATTTCGTTTTTCTGAAGGTGTCCATCAGCACAACCGGATGAACTGCGTTTCAGTTTTGTCAAGTTAACTGCATTGCTCATAGCACATTCAAACGGTGCAGCAAATCCTCATCAAAGTTGTTTCCTATGCCGCTGATCACAAAATCGAGCAGAATTCGTTGGGAAATGCTATTGAAGGACTCAGTTACACCATGATTCATCGGCTGGACAACGAAAGTGCAATCAGTAAACAAGCGTATTAGCTGTACATCTTGCATCCTTAGAAGCAGTATTGTAAAAATATATGAGTATCCTCTCGTTTACTTCCAATAACCATTTCCGGAAATAAACTGTCATCCAATCGCATTGCGAAGTTGCGAAGTCAAACAATTAGAAGCTTCTTATGAATTTACACTTGCAAATTACAAGTTGTGTCCTTACTTTGCACTCCATACTTCCGCAAAGTAACAGATCAACATGATCTTTGGGTACTTTATTCCCACTGGTCGCTTCAGGCTCTCTTTTCAATGCGTTACGGGGCAAAGGAGAATGGCAAAATAGGGGTTCATTGACACTGAATATCTTTCTGATCATGGCTGCTCAATATCATCGGGCTGCTCTGCAAAATTCATAAACCTCATCCCGTCGCACCTTCTCTAGCTCTGTCTACATTAGAATACAAAGTTCGTTATCAACATTGGTAGTAGACACAATAGCTAGTAAATGTTCTGGCTATGCCTCTCCATCCAACACCAAAACCATCTTGCTGATACCTGTAGTGTTACAATTTCCATCTTTGTGGTAATTTCTATTACCTTCTTGCACACAATTCTCTAGGATAGGGATTTCACTACGACTATCCCCTGTCTTTTGAAATCGGAACTTTCGGTCAATTTTGACGTGGGATTTGCTCTTTGGTAGGCCACATCCACTGTGCTGATGAGACTAATGGAACTATAGAGTTCGAAATTTTATTTTGGACTCTGGAGTGAGACGTTTTCTAGAATATTCGTGCTCAGGACAACCACCAAACGCTTCTTGGCGGACCCTCGATAATCCCTCGCTTGCAGTATAAATCGAAACATTGAACACAAAACCGATCGGTTGGCTGGGCCCTAGTAGTCCTCATTTGACTAGTTTGTAGTCACTCTTTTCCTCGACTGATCTGTTTAACGACCGTCTTCTGTAATAACAAAAAAACAAGCCGTTTTCTCATCGCGGTCTTTTTTTATCCCATGTACATGCGAATGATGTTTCCTGATGATATCGATGTTCTAAACAAGTTGATATTCTAAACATGGGTTTCTATCGGGTTAACAAAATGTACCAGAAGACAGCCATCGAAAGTGGATGCGATAAAGGTAAACGGTGGAACACTTGGCACAATCCTCTGAGCTTCAGACGATGTTTACTAGCACAATAACCTGATCCTTTGTGAACAGTTGAACCTGTTTGAATGGTAGACTGAAGTGATTCTCTAAATCAATTTCACTGGTCTTTCTGTCTGTCGCATTTACTTTCCCCTAATCATGAACACCATAACAGGTAGCGTTGAAAATTCTTTTGTCTAAACTTTTAACCCACAAGACGCTGTTCAGCCATTCGGCAAGATGATTCGGACAATTCTGCAAAGGTTGCCGTTGGTTTAGCGTAGACTTTTGCGCTATCAGTTGCTTCACTTAAGTAATTTCTGGTTATTCCCTCATCCCCAGTATAATTTAGATTCTCTTGAAAAGCAATTTCCCATGGAACACAGAAGTTGGTTATCAAGGGGCCATGACTTGAAACCGAAAGAGATGTCTTAGTTTCGAAACGTTTGTTCACACAAAATTAGTAGACTACCAGAGTGACCGAGGGAGACAGAGAAAGGCCGCTTCCAGCAAGAGCACTAAATCAGTATCAAGTATCCGTTCAGCGATCTTCTTGTTTGGTGTGAGCGACTGTCTTAAGGTCGATGTATTGACGGGTTTTCAAGAATGCTTTACCGCAACTCCTAATCTTACAAATCGGCTTTTGGACAAGAAATAAACCATAGTTTTTCTCGGAATGTTAGTCTCCACTAATCAACGTCATTTCAACCAAGGTTAGGAAGTGATGTTGCAACCGGAGAGAGACAAATGACCTTCTAGGCACCCATTGTAGTTGATCTACAGAATTAGCCATTCATTGGTGTTCGCCTCCACTACCTTAGTTTCATTCGAATCCAAGGTGCATTCACGGCTATGATACGCATATTATTGGTACATACGAAGAGGTGGTTTTGACACCACTGTAATGGTGTATACTACTGACGAAGCACGTGAAGAGTGCCTGGTTTGATCTTCAAACACCGCCCCCGCATCTGTCAGAAGGTGAAGGTTACTACGAGAATTATGGGAACGCTTCACATTATTGCTTAATTTCTTCTAAGAACGTTCAGGGAAGTTCAAGAGAATGCTAGAGCATGTTCACTTTTCAAAAACTCTTTGCAGATGGTATACTTGCTTCCGTGATTAATGGCTTGTAACCGCTTGGTTAGTGTTTTCTAACAACCGACTTCGCCACTAAGGCTGTTTCTCCTTTCACCAGTCGAAAATTAGTAATGGAATGACAATCATAAGTGAAAACCCGTCCAAAGGTTGATGGATAGTATGTGTGGGGTGATTTAATGTGAACGTACCATGGTAGACAATGGCGACAGACAATTCCTCAAAATATTCGCAGTTTACCCTTCATTCATGTATCGCGCCCTGTTTGTTGGTGGAGTGCGTATTAACACCCCTAGATGTGTACAATCAACCCCTCCAAAAATCGCCTCAAAAGTAGTCCACTAATTCAAAGACAGACAGCAGCGAAACACACTCATTTGCATAACAATTAAGTCCTGACGGGAGACTGGTTTGAAACCTGGCTGAATCTCTCGTTTATGATGATTTCAAGCAACTGAATACGTTGCACCAGGCGCCTCATGTTTCCGTTGGCACGGTATTCGAGGTATCTCGAGCGTGGACGGGTTACTTTACGTGTTCAAAATTTTTTATGAAATTATCTCCCGATATTTTGAGAATTCATAATGGATTGGTAACCACCGCTGATCCCCACGTTCATCAGCCGGAGAGTTTACAACCAAATCACCTGTTTTGGTCGACCTGTTTTTCCCAGACGGACTCAGACTGACAACTGATTTATCTAGTGCAAAGTCTGACTGCCATCCAAAAGTGAACCAGTTTAGCCGTGAGGTTGAGCATTTCCGTAGTTAAATTTCGTAACGGAACTATGGTTGCTACTTAAAACACCACTGGAAGAGTGCGTATGTTTACACAGGGTGTGACATATTACAGGCCTACCAAAGTATCTGGGTAACATTTTAACCGACGCTTGTCCAATATTGGCTCAGGCTAGTCAGCAATTCTATTTCGCTGTCAATGGCTAACAGCCATCCGTTCCTGATTTTGAGCGGTTGTTGGGAGGTTGTTCAAAACGATAATCTTCTCCATGAGATCTCATTCTTGCTGACCAGTCGAGCATCTTCACGAAACGAAAAAGGAGTCAGCTGCGGGTGATTCAAGAGCTGAGTAATATTGTTCTATCTACTCACGAAAAATCAAGGCAACACTGAGTTTTCCAACGTTCGGATGGATATCTCACTCACTGGCAATCAGCCTCAATCTTATCATTCCATAGCAGAAAAGATTTATGTTCAGGTCCGTCAGATTTAGGCAAATAATCCCTGCTGTTATTGTACACACACGGCACATTTGAAGAATGCTCACTTCAAAATCGTAATAAGATGAAGTAGTATGGTGCGCCCTAGTTGTCTTGTACTCGATACTCCTAGTCTTGAACTGAATCTGCTGTCACTTGGAGCCATTGACAGGGCTGTATTATCACCACTGATCAAAGACACTTCCGTGTCGATGGATCAGACGAGAAAGTATTGCGAATACAACGCATGTATAAAAGAAACTGACTTAATTCGGTAGATTGAAGTGCCATCTCAGCCTGTAAACCGTACACATGTGGCAGGAGGTAATGT
Organism: Opisthorchis viverrini; assembly: GCF_000715545.1. Lineage (NCBI taxonomy): Eukaryota > Metazoa > Platyhelminthes > Trematoda > Opisthorchiida > Opisthorchiidae > Opisthorchis > Opisthorchis viverrini. Next base: position 1,659,249 of record NW_008751659.1, on the reverse strand, counting down.
CCACTCCTTAACTGTCTGAGTCCTTCAGCCCACTTCAGCATATACTACCAATTTCCCCTGAAACATTGACACAACGACGAACTAAATCTCTTTGATTTTGGTTTCCGTGAGAAAGAGAGGACAACAATGTTCGACATAAAGAGTAAGGAAGGCAAAATTGCACATTCATTTCGACAGTTTTGTGTCGCTGAAAGACAAACGCAAACACACAAAACCCAATACGGTGTATCTCGGTGAGTGGGTGAAAATTTGTTCAGGTGAGTGTTCGCCAGAGGAACTGAACTTTGTAAAACAGTTGCCTACAATGAATGTCTACCCCCGGTGCTACATTATAAAGACTATGCAATTCGTGAAACTGAGATCGTAGACACCCGCGATAGAGGAGCAACATGTCTCTCTCAACTCATCCTCAGATGGGACTCGACTTTAGTTTTTCGTGTAGGGAGAGTAAGGAATACTATTGATTTCACGTATAACGTCACTAATATCTGCAATTAGCTTTCATCCGCATGAGAGACTATCGAAATCGACCACCTGGTCCTGCGTGCACACATTCGCATGTTTGTACGCAGCGTAGTATTTTTTATACGGGAAGTTTGTCAAAGGGAATATATGAGAGCACCTCAGTTCAGTGGGTAGTGCATGGAACAATGAGTCCTGGCTCAAACCTCACCTCAACACGCTTGGTAGAGAGGGATTAGCCCAGCGAAAAAGACAACGTCTTGTCCCGGAATTCATCACGATCCCTGAGATCTAAAAATGTTATTTATTTCTGGGACTTTTGGAATTCGACCTCTATGTTCAGATTAAGATTGACATAGATTCTGAACTTGCCTTGATCAATTGTCAATCCAGATATGTCGCTATAATTAACCGTGAATCATCTCGTTTTCCTGAGTGATTCGTGTGTCTACGCTGATATCAGTTTAGCCACTTTGCCAGTGACAGTTCGCATGTAACTTACAGTACACATGACTGCTGTTTATTACCACGTAAATTCGCCGCTCTGCGCATTTCTTCACGATTGCCTTCCAACTCACAACGCAAGTAAATCTACAACTGGACTGTGATATTGCCTGTCACTGGAAGTATATTCATGTTGCAAGAAATTGGTGGTTTTATGTTTCCCTAGATAAAGTGTACCTTCCTAGGAATACGGCTTTCCCAAGTACAGGTGACCTTGAGAAAAGTTTAGTGGCTAAAATAATTACAGTTAGATATCCTGAACCATCTAGGTCGGTACCAAAATTTTATCTATGTATCTATTAGGTCGGCTCAGAACGTTCGTATCATGTGTGGAGCGAGGACAGCCTCGAAAACCTTGAAATAACTCCCTTGAATCAACCCAATTTCGAGACTGATAATGACGAAAAGTGATTTGATGAAGGATGTAATATGACTAGGAAGCAGATTTACGAATTCTGGGGTTCACATGATGTATCCGCTGCTGCTGCCTTAGTTACTTCCTCTATTAAAAACCAGCGCTCTTCCACCTGTCCAATACTTGTTTCCGGTGGCCTATTCCTATATCTGTCATCTGCTTTAGTTTGTCGGATCAATCTCTGTTAGCTACTGTACTCATAGACAGATGCATTCATAATCGTGAGTACATATGAGTACCTGATGTGTGTATCTGTCATTGTGGCACAGTAAAATATCCTCATGAAATAATTGGCAGCGTCTCCCAAGAAGTGTCTGTAGATGATTTTGCAACCTAGTGGTTTGATAGGGAATTGGAATGTCACTTGTGTTTTTCCTAATTTGAAAAAAAAACAACCAATATATTTTGCTAAGCTGGCTTTAACTGGTGAAGATGAAGACCCGTTATATAAAGATTGCTGAGGAGCTTTCACATGAACGATATAACCGGCCACTGAGAGGAATAGCCTCCGTTAAGGTGGCTTACCTTATCCGACCCCGAAAATTCATCAAAATGATAGATTGGCCTACCGTAATAAAAGTTTCGAAACCCCTAACAAGCAGCGAAAATTGGTTCCCAAGCTCACTGAACCGGTTGATGTCTTTTCGTGGTGTAAAAATAAGTCGAAGACGGAATACCGCTGTATAGTTATCAATTTGTCAAACATAAACCTCCTGAAATATGGTCTTGGAGCCTCGGTCAACAATATTTCCTACCCCAGGAAAACATTGTACTGATGTTGCAACAAACACTAACTGTCAAATTAACTTAACCTGAATACCTCGCTCGAATGAATGCGTTCAGTAGGAAACAAGTTTGCTAGAGATTTTGGGACTAGATCAACCCTGTGAATCTGGTAGAACGCCTTCTACAGACCTTGGCACTGATGCAAGGGCGGATACTACTGATGAAGCATGCGAGTAGTCTGTGGTTTTCTCGAAGATCCACGCCGCGTCCAATGTAGGGTAGGGTTTGTTACGAAAGTTGTGGAACTGCTTTGCAACATTCGTGGTATTCAATGAATATCCATGAAAGCTCAAGAAGACGCCGAGGCTGTTCCAGTTTCTAAGAATTATGTGCATATAAGATGTTTGCTTTCGTGTCCAACAGTTTGTAACTGCTTAGTTGGTGTTTGCCAATAAGCTCCCTCGTGGCCGATGGTTTTCCTACTTTTACTGGTAGCGTTGAAACGTAGTTCCTGCAGGTCAAATAAAGCGATGTACTTTGTAGAGTTTTATCTGCTGTAACCCAGAAATAGGAATAGCTCCTCTGGATAAAATGGGCTAAAAATAGTGTCTTCTGACTCGCGTAATATCGTTCGAGACTCTGAACTGAAAAAATATGCGGTCATTTGCTTTTCATGTACTTTTGTTCCCATTAGACCCTGATTAATCATTTGCACTAAACCACAAACTACCTGTCATCACGTGATTATATTCCAATCCGGATGCCCAGTAGCCCGGTCACTCAGTTTACATGAGCAAAGAGATGCGGACTAATTAGTCTCAAGTAAAAAAGTTACGCCACCCACTTTGTGGCGTTCGTACAAGAAAACACACTTTTTCCACTAAGGTTCGTAAAGTATGACGTTGCAGTTCTCAAAATTAATACATGACGACACTTAGGGGCCAGCTGAAAGTTTGAAGTTATACCACAATTTCGCAAAGTGATTTATTGCAAGTAATTCTGTATAAAAGCTGATTAATGGATGTGGGGGAATAGTTTGAAGAACAATCGACCCCTCATGTACGCTGAATTGCATTGAGAATGGTTCTTGTGTCTGCCAACCATTCAGAAATGTTTTCATGAGAATATGAAATTCCGTTGCTCCTTTCACCATAAAGCCGTTCCATACCATCAAAGGCCTAGCGTTGTAAGTGCTAAAGCTATGAAAGTAAGGTCTTTCTGAAGCTCACGTTAAGAACAACGCAACCCAGCGATGAGGATATCGCGCTGCCTGCATGGTCTGTTTGTGTTACATGTTCGACTCAGCCCACGGGGATCCTGTTACCTGATATCGAATTTTTCAGGTTCATTAGTCATTTCAGTCTTCATACTTTCGGTGCGAAACCATCTGAGTACTTTCTTTGCTTTACGAATCTGTCCTACGATGGCCTGTTGAACGGAAATTCGATCAGAACCTCCCCGAATCCATTCGATTTCCATTGATTAACTCTATCAATCATCCATCACTCCTTCGATCTCCCACGCTGATGACCTGCTCCGGATGCTTCGCTGCAAAAAATCACACAGAGAAAGGCAAAGTATACTTGTGAAACGGAGGACTGAGTAGTGAAGACTGAATTCGGCGCCTACGCATCTGTGGACTTCTATATAGTGCTCAAGGTTATACAACTCTTGCACGTCCTTGTTGCAAGCGGTTTCTGTGTTCTCGAGAGAAAAACTACACTGATGCACTTTTTGTCTATCATGTTTCTAAACTTTCATAATTAAAACAAAGGCCACAGTTGATTGGCGTAGTCGCCATGGTAACACAGCTGTACACAAGAGGGACTGACCGCCTTATTCCTTCGCCTACTGAAGTAGCTAATTGATTTTACCATAATGGCTGCATAAAGCACGGTACGATCTCTTGAATTTACTCGCGATCAGCTTGAGATAGACCAACTGGGGGTGAACGACTGCAGCGCTGGACGGGACCTAGGTGTTCAGTACTGAGACAGGGATCGATGTATTCAACTTGAACCTCTTAGAACCCTTTGATTAGACAGTCTCAAGACTAATTCAACTGGATTTAGGCATACTACAAAGAGCAGTGCTGCATTCTTCAACAAAGACCTGCTCTCTACAGTCAACTCGGATTCCCTCACATTTACTGATGATATAAAAATCCAGTAGGCAGTCGTACATCCGGAATCACATCGCAACCTAACTGCTCTATTCAGGATAACACCAAATTCAACATATCCTAATGCAATCGCTAGGTAAATGTCACCATGAAGGTAAGATTTTACAAGAACGTGACCTCTGTGTTCTTGCGTAATAGAGCTGTGCAATCCAGTGCACAAAGCTTTTTTTATCGAGCTCGTGGGGAATGTAAAGGAACACATCTACCTCAGTCTCTAATCGCATATGAGCGTCCCCACAGCGAGTATGCTTCTCATGTCTGATAGCTCTCGCCGAAAGGTGATCAGAGAACTCTAAACCAGATTCAGAAACGAGAAGTTAAACTGCTAAGTCTAATTTATACAGGGAATAAAGACTCTCCAAGTGAGTGAGTAAAAGTGTTTCCGTGATCCTTGTTTATCATCCCAATCTGTCACATCGTGACTGATGTAGACGGTCTTTTGAAACTGGGAAAATTTAGTACAAATCATGTACTGTTCAGGAAATTCCACCCTATACATACTCTTATGACTAACTGGACAACATATTGCTATTCTTAAATGACCACCGTTCGGTCACTTAATTCTGACGATGTTTTTTTAGTTAGCAACATGTGTTTGTCGGTGTGATGGCGAACGATGCTGCGTACGGGCTTGGATGAAAATAATTATGGTCACAGAGTCGTTTATCGGTTTTGTTTCCGGGTCACCATTGCTCGTTAGATTATGAAACTCAGCGGAGGGCGAATCGTAACTAATTTACTCTCCGAGCAGAATACTGTAATGATAGTTATCGGTCGTCTATTGGTTGATTCGCCTTCATCAAGGCCATAGGATATTGATTATAGGTTCAACATTAATTCTACCCGTTAGTTATAGCCCCACCTTGACTATTGCGATTGTGTCTGACAGAGCGGGAAAAAACCCGGTGCAACAGGTGAAGCTAGTGAGACAATATCGATTTTATCAAATCTGTTCAAGTGTATAGATATATACATTACTCTCCAAAAAGGAAGACTTTATCATATACTGGTAAGAGGGGCGAATCCAAGGCCAATTAGTGGCGTTTTACAAACCACCATGAAAGAATAACAAAATTCTGTAGGAGTTGCAATTATTTTCAAAGAAGAAATTTCCTGATTAGAGCCAGTGCTATAGTTACGGTAAATTAATTGACCTATGAAATAAAACGCAGTAAATATTCATTCATCATGAACGAGATTTTGTTGAAGTTTGAACAGTTGCATGAAATATCGATTCGACACATATCGATCGATACATAAGTATCGGCCCGCTGGTAGCTTGAAAAGTGACACACTCGGGACTCAATACGAATTGTCAAGGAATGCGAAGATCAGTGCTGGTGATGTTCGTAAAGCTAGCTGAACGATATGAACAAACTCCACACGTTTCGTAATAATCTTTACCCAAGGGCGAGCAGTTTTCATTACCAGACATCGAAGGAAAATGCATTCCAGGCCTACTTAGCCTCATGTGTTGATCAAATAGGAGAAGAAAGTTTTTTTCTGGTGCCAAATCATGTAAATGAACTTCGATTAACTAGTTCCTGACAATGAAAAAAAAAACAGTTGGTGCAGGCAGGCAGCTTAGGACATGAGACACAACTGATTAAGTCAGTCGAAGGTGAGGAATAACTCAGTTGATTAGTCCTCAACCTGTACTTATCAAGTCAGCTGTTTCAGTGACTGAATGCACTGTTTCCAACGGTAAGGCTCTACCGGATTGTGCAACATAGACGCCTGAGATAAGTGTGGTTGTGATTACGGCGAGAACGCGTAGAACATGTGACCCTAATTCATTTTCAGTACTGGTTTCTGAGTAGAACTATATGTCAGGTAACAGTGAATCCAGATTGAGTCGCCCAGCAAATTACAGGATTGTCAACATTGATCTATCATCTAATTTGCGTCTGCGTGATGAATAGGGGAGATGGATGGATGTCTTGAGCACCTATCCTTACAAAAAATACATATAAATAGTGATCTGGAAATGGAAAACAGACATTTTCTGTTGAATAGAACAGCGCCATTCCGCCATGTTCCCACTTTTGAATGTTTCCGAAACCATAGATTTCAGCCAATCGGAATAGGGATGACGCCGCAAGACGCATGATCGCGATCGGTTAAAAGAAGAAAATCATCTGTTTTGACTGATGCGCGACCCAAGGTTAGAGCTGAGGTAAAACGAACAGGTAATTGGTTTGCTACCTGACGTTAGAAAACATTTACTTACTCAAATAATCACACCTGATCCACGCAAGTCTTTTATTCGCGTGCACATACTATTCTGCTCAAAAGCTGTGCGACATCACTGTAGGATGTTTTTTAAGAAGCGGTTTCCATACGGCATCCACGTCTCTGTTCAAATGGTTCAACTCTCCAAAAAGGTTTCTGATGGGAGTTTATCCTTTGTTCTAAAGGATTTATTGTTAGACGGAAATCATGTGTGTGACCTGTAGATTTTGGTTAGGCTATATGAACAAGAAAACGGTGAGCACTAACAATGTCGACTTGTTGAGTAAAATTATTACCACAGGTATATATGCGAACAACGGACAGGTTGATAAATCCTGTTGTAAGTCCGGATGCAGGT
>NW_008751659.1:1630698-1651779 GCF_000715545.1 Opisthorchis viverrini | reverse complement strand
GAAGAAAGTTTTTTTCTGGTGCCAAATCATGTAAATGAACTTCGATTAACTAGTTCCTGACAATGAAAAAAAAACAGTTGGTGCAGGCAGGCAGCTTAGGACATGAGACACAACTGATTAAGTCAGTCGAAGGTGAGGAATAACTCAGTTGATTAGTCCTCAACCTGTACTTATCAAGTCAGCTGTTTCAGTGACTGAATGCACTGTTTCCAACGGTAAGGCTCTACCGGATTGTGCAACATAGACGCCTGAGACAAGTGTGGTTGTGATTACGGGAAGAACGCGTAGAACATGTGACCCTAATTCATTTTCAGTACTGGTTTCTGAGTAGAACTATATGTCAGGTAACAGTGAATCCAGATTGAGTCGCCCAGCAAATTACAGGATTGTCAACATTGATCTATCATCTAATTTGCGTCTGCGTGATGAATAGGGGAGATGGATGGATGTCTTGAGCACCTATCCTTACAAAAAATACATATAAATAGTGATCTGGAAATGGAAAACAGACATTTTCTGTTGAATAGAACAGCGTCAATCCTAAACTTGCATTCCGCCATGTTCCCACTTTTGAATGTTCCCGCCTCATAGATTTCAGCCAATCGGAATAGGGATGACGCCGCAAGACGCGTGATCGCGATCGGTTAAAAGAAGAAAATCATCTGTTTTGACTGATGCGCGACCCAAGGTTAGAGCTGAGGTAAAACGAACAGGTAATTGGTTTGCTACCTGACGTTAGAAAACATTTACTTACTCAAATAATCACACCTGATCCACGCAAGTCTTTTATTCGCGTGCACATACTATTCTGCTCAAAAGCTGTGCGACATCACTGTAGGATGTTTTTTAAGAAGCGGTTTCCATACGGCATCCACGTCTCTGTTCAAATGGTTCAACTCTCCAAAAAGGTTTCTGATGGGAGTTTATCCTTTGTTCTAAAGGATTTATTGTTAGACGGAAATCATGTGTGTGACCTGTAGATTTTGGTTAGGCTATATGAACAAGAAAACGGTGAGCACTAACAATGTCGACTTGTTGAGTAAAATTATTACCACAGGTATATATGCGAACAAGGGACAGGTTGATAAATCCTGTTGTAAGTCCGGATGCAGGTCTCGTGTCTTCTTCGCTGTTGTAACAGCCACACGTATTCCCTGACTTTCCGCGAGTGAAACGCTAAGTCCTGAGTGGCTCCGTTCCGAATGAGTTACGTGCGTAGCTGTGTTGACCTGCATTGTGTTGCTGTGCTGTTATCCTATATGTAGGAACGTTTTGTGTGGTCCGCGAGTGCTAAGTCCTGAGTGGCTCCGTTCCGAATGAGTTACGTGCGTAGCTGTGTTGACCTGCATTGTGTTGCTGTGCTGTTATCCTATATGTAGGAACGTTTTGTGTGTGTGGGAGTCTGCTCATGACTTGTTGCTACCTTATTGGTCGGCAGACCGTCGATGTCAGATGGGTCACCCTTGTGTGTCATGATTTGTACTTGTAGGGAGAGATAAGAGAGGCCGTGGGATCAAGGGCTTGACTGTGAGCTGTATAGTCAAGTAAGTCACGATTGTGTGGCTCGGTTGGTGAGTTTAAGAAAAAAGACAGATCTCGTGATCTAGCGAGTGGCGGTGATCTGTACAGTCATGTATGTGGTGAAGGCATGACTACAAGTTCACGGGAGTGTGCATTGTCTGCCAAGCTAGAGAGAGTGTACAGTTAGAAGTCGTTCAAGTTCATTGTTCGCAATACTGTTCGAGGCCATTGGGGATGATCTTAGTCTGCGGTATTAATTCACTCAAGCTGTCCTACATGGGTACTTCAGCTTGGGCTTCTGACTAAAGATAAGGCATCCACTTCTTGGTTGCAGATCAAATGGTGATTGCTCTGTTTGACGAGTTTGGAAACTTGTTTACAAACGTTTCATCACCAATCGAGAGGACATCTTACAAGCGTTTCATCACCAATCGAGAGGACATTGTTAGTGTGCGGTCGGGTGGCTACTTCCTCCTTACCAGCTTGTGTTGGTCTAGTTGCCAGGGCGCATCTGATGCCCATTGATATGGTCGGCCAGTTGAGGGGCAGCTTTCTCATAGTTCTATCAGTATTTTGCTAATCGCACTGCATTCGTGATTCGCTATCCTTGCATTCGCTTGGCTCTTTGGATATTCCGAAAGGGTGCTACAGCTGCACGAACGATAGATGTCTCACTGTTCTGGTTGGTCCGTTCACAATTCGTTTTGTATCCTGGTCCGTCTCCACTGATTTGATTGGTCATTCCAATACCTTGGAATTTTATTAATTTTCGTTCTGTGCGTTGAATGGTTCTTTTCCGATTTTCGTGGGTTTGATTGGCTGGTTGTGCTTCAAAAAAGACACTTGTAGTGGGTTTAGTTAACTTTATTGGTGTTGTTTTAAGTCCTGATGTAACAAAGCTCCTGTCGTCACTGATTCCGCGCCGCCCTAAGACGATGCCTCACATGTTTCCTGACTTCAAGGGTACGTTTGATTTTGTTTATTGATATTCCGGATTATCTGCCGTAAGCAAACCGGGAGGCTATCAGAAACGAATAATCTGTTCTTATGATAAGGTTGCCATAAGCAAGGTAACCAAGCTTGGTATCTGTCACATTGTGCACCTTCGGGACCAGGGAAATACAATTCCAACAGAATATCATACTGTGGAAAGTTGAAGATCAAAACTCCTATAACGGCCATACACAGAATAAGGAAGAATGGCCGGGGCAGTAGCAACTATCGACAACTTCGTATCGCTTAACGGGAGTATTCTTATCCTGGTCGTAGTCTTGTGTTCCGGTACAACTTTGTTGGATACCAGCTAAGTGATCACTTGATCACCCGCTCGTCTGTACGTACGAAAAAGACGGCTATATCGTTCACCTTTTTCGTTCTGACAGGAACGGTGATTTGGTGACTGTTTTTCGTGTTGGCGTTCAACTGACAGAGGTTATTAGGTGCACACTACCAGTCATAACTAATGATTATTAGTTATTCTTAGGATAGCCCCCATGAGGCATTCCGTGGCACAATATTTGCCGGCCTCGTTGATACCTCATTTACTGCGCTGCCTTCCATCCCCACAATCACTTACGAGCATTAATTTCCGCCAAAGAATTGCCACAGTTTTGCCTAATATCTTAACCGCAGAAAACGTAAATGAACCGGAAATACTACTGTCATGAAGCAACAACTTCACTCATCATTCATGATGGTGATGCACCACAAACCTGGTTCATTCTAACCGCAGAAAACGTAAATGAACCGGGAAAACTACTGTCATGAAGCAACAACTTCACTCATCATTCATGATGGTGATGCACCACGAACCTGGTTCATTCTTTGCGCCCGTCAGATGTAAAGAGCTGCAACATTTTTCTGAATGATGAATGGGATCTTTCATTGCTTGGGTTTAATTCCAGTTTAGAAAACAAACCTGGTTCATTCTTTGCTCCTGTCAGGTGTCAAGAGCTGCAACATTTTTCTCAATGATAAATGTACTCCTTCCTTGCTTGGGTTTAATTCCAGTTTAGAAAACAGAGGGCGGTTTCACATTAGACATACCGGAAAATACATTACCCTACTTGCGCTGAAGGCACTTTTTTTAATTGTAACCCAACTATTTTATGAAATGATAGGGTAAATGACATTTGCAAAAGCATAATTTCTGGTTTGATAACTGATACTGATCGTTTTGCAGGCTTGGTAGAAACACTGAAGCACCAACAAAAAAGTCGGTTTTTCCACCATGATTTCGATTCTTAAAATGAACTATCTCACTGGAAGGTGAATTTTCAGATTGACGTAAGTTTCGTAAACGAAGAAACTTGATTGGATATGGTAGCAGAAGGAATAGAAAAACGGGCACAGTTTTCTGGCTGCTTCATCTGAAGAAACCGATAGTGTTAGGAATCAGGTTGATGTAACTGCACCATGAGAAACTCTTAGACATTACAAATGGCTATTCTTTATAGAGAGGCTCGTCCATAGTTGAATTTATCGGTATCATTATCCGAGATATTAAAATAAGACACATGAGTTGTACCGTAAACAATTAGCTAAAATTGAATTTGATGTTCAGACCAGCAAATATCAGCCGACATTACGGTCTCACTGAGAACAGCTATTCGTCAACTTTCAAAGCATGGGCCGATGAGTATTACAGTAGTCTATTGTAATGTCTTCGAATACAAACTAACTACTTCTCGTCTGTCTTGAGAGAATTTCTACCGACTAAGAAGAGTTTTACCAGAGTTCAATAAGCTCGAAAACTGTTTGGCTTATCTCGTAATCCTAAAAGATTTTGGAAACGTTGATCCGCACAAAATGGGTCCGATCCGAACCTCGAAGTCACTGAAAACGATAAAAATATGAAACCGGTGTTATTTTGGAATTCCGGACTCACAGGATCACTGATCGGGCCAATAAATTTTCGAGAACTTTGTATATTTACGGGTTAGGGTTTGACTGATATTTTCAATACCGAATGCTGTATTGCTTGGAGATTTTATTAAAGTCATCAGTGCAGTAAAGGAACTTGCAAATTAGAAAACGGATGGTCCATTAATCAAAACGTGGTAAGCATGGTTTTTGAACAAGCGACGTTAGGTGATCCCGAGAGAATAGAAGGAGCTCATTCTCATCAAAATGACCAGGGCATAATTTCTATGGGATTTCCGGTGTGACCGCCCGATGCCATGTAAAACGTCACCTGGCCCTCAGATGACTATAAGCCTGTGGACTTTTAGGATAGGGGATGTATTCCCGGCATCATAGTGGTTGACTGTGTTGCTTGTCCGCAGTCTCCACAGAATCGTAGGATGAAGCGTCGTCCAATAATCGACAAAAAAACAGCACCGCAACAGTGGATACATTTTATGTCGGCTCTAGTCAACTGTGGTTCACTGTCCTTGTTTTGTTTCCGTTGTACAGATATGAATGAAGCCTTGGAGAGTTAAGCGTATAATGATGCCTCTGTCAGCCGGCGATCGTTTTAGAACAATGGGAAATTATTCTTTTTGAAGGAGAAGACAGCCAAGTACAGTCAAGCAGTAACCTGAGAGTTAGTGATTAAATTCGTTTCTGTACCATCCCCTCCCCCCAACAAAAGAAGAACAAGTATAGAACAGAGGTGAATGGTCCTGAAAAAGTAATGTAGGGGAGTCGGCGGGATAGTTTCTGTCCAGCTAACAATTTGCAATCTCTAGTGTCACACTGTTCTTTGAAAACTGCCTGGGGAATGAATGTGTTTAAGAAGCTCAGTGGATGACTCTGAAACCAGTTGGGATGTAAGCGATCCAAGTTATCCCGAGATAAGCTTTACCTCTGTAAAATTTCTCAACTTTTATTGAAAAGTTTGGTATCTCTTCCGAGGGACAAAAGGGGAAGCTCGGTGAATTGTATGGTCATCACGAAGACGTTCAAAGTCTATTGGTGAATACGGAAGACACTGTGACAATTTCATCCGAGAGCGGCTGTCTTTTGTCGCAGTTCGAAAACGCTATCAGAATCTCAACTTCATACAATATTTACCGAGGTAACCTTTCCAAGATGGTCGGTTCGGAAAGGTGGTCATTGTTGAAAGTGTTGCAACTAAACACCTGTCCGTAAAACAAAGATTATCGTAGTAACAAGTGTAGATTTCCCATTTGTTGTACGATAGGAACGGTGCAGCTTCGAAAAATTTGGTGAGGGGGGGTCATCCAACAAACAAATTGGATGGGACCAAGTAAACCTGGTCAATAACTACAGATTGCCGCCGCGGGTCAATATAATCACTGATACCCGATCGATCTCACTCATCCTTTTGGGATATCGAACCCGAAAAAGTTCAGCAGTCAGTGGTGCGACGTGAAAGCACCGATGTATAAACAAGCGCTGAAAATCCTGGTTTCTTTCTACCTTGTGGTTTGGTGCAAACAGGTGTAAGATAGCATTGGACGAAGGACGAAAATTAACTAACCGCAATCGATCAATATCAACGAGGTTGTGATGTCATAAACCGGGTGTACTTCGAGTCCCCCATGATAGCATACATTTGTTTTCATTCACGGAATACAACCTATGGAACAAGCCAGGCACAAACATTCTCATGGCTGGAACGATCTGATGTCGTCCATCTTGTTCGACCCCGGAGTTGCTGGCACACACAGAATTCTCGTGGAGTTTTCGTCAACATCTCATGCCCTTGAACTACTGGACTTCGAATGCAACACAGTGGTGGCCGGAAGTGAAGGTAATTGATCACAGCCAAAATCCCTACGAATGTTTCTATGCATTCTATTTTGAGGACAAACAAACGTATGGAGTGTTTGTAAGCAAGCGTCCTATCAGAGACAGACAAGTTTTGGGTACGTTTTCAGCATGAAAGCTAAAGTAGACCAAAATTGAACATACTGAAATGATTTAATGATCTTGGAGAAATGACATAACCTCGCTACAACCATGATAAGCGAACCGAACTGAGCGTCTTCAATGGGAACAAGAAATCGATCATGCTCTGATGTGAATTGTTCATCAGTTTAAACCCTGTCATTTACGAGTTATACCAGCACGGTTGTATTCTCAGGTGTAACAGTCAACTAGGAGTGAAATGGCTCAGTGGTTAGAGCGCGAATTTACTGACCGGAAAGTCTGTGGTTCGAACCCAACCTCTTCATCTCAACTTCCCCTGTCTAGGCTTGGGCAACCTGGCATTATCGCAGCCCTCGTGCTTCCTTCGAGTAGGTACCAAAAGGGTGTTACAGCTGAACGAAATAAAAAACGCTTAACTAACGGTATACGCTACGTTTGTGCTCAATGTACCACTGTATTGGATCCAGACAGATAAATGATTCGCGTACCGACATCATTTCCTCTTTAGACAAAATATGAAAATAACAAAACTACACTTATTCAGATTGAATTTATTGCATTGCCTCTTAGGGTGCGAGGTATTTCTCATCAGCTTTCGCAGATCTACACACTGGAGTGGTAGTTAATGTTCCTCATGCTGTGTTACTTCCGAAATCCGTTGGCCCAAGCCATTCTTGAAATGTGCACTGCATTAACATTTATCCTCAGGAAAGCCCGAACGCAGTTAGCGGATGATTGTAGCAATAATATCACACGCCGATTGCAATCCGCAGGTGGTACCCAACTGATGGCATCTCAGTCGAGGCTTGTCGGGGTCTTGATTCTGAGATGTCAAGCCATGTTACCAAGGTTCCAGTCAATTTGCCAGTGAACAAAAATGCATGTATTTAGTTCTAAGAACTTAGCACCTTGATCTTCAATGGACAGCGAAATCAAAGGATTTAACGGATCAGTGCCAGACAGCGGTACGAATCGAAGGACGAAACCTATTTATGGAAAAATATAATTCACATAAGTAGTGTCTTCGTTGAAATAAATCTGAAATTTTTCTGACTGTTTTGTAGCATCTCAGTAGGTTACCGGAAGTCGTACTTGTATAGACGCAAGTAAATGTGGACTTTTCATGGCACACAGTTCATTCTACGAGATTAAACTCAATCAACTCAGGCTCGGCGGTGCTTCTCCCAAAATGTGATGGTCGATTGATGAATGTCGGATGTCCGCAGTTCAAACCGCAGCACAGCCAAGGGTATGCACTACTTAGGAGGTCTAATAACAGCGAAACTCGAGTCCAGTGGTTCCTCTTTTGGTGTGGACCTCCTAGGATAATTGAGCCAGGACAAGAGGATGACTGTCTAAACGAGAGTGATGTGATCACGAATTCCACAGATCCCTCAACCATCTACAATTACTGCATATTTGTTTATCATTCATAGCAAGGACTAAGATACTTCCCCACATTTACTGCTTGTTTACAAAACAGAGTTTGCTAGACCTGAATCAAAATCCTGAAAAAATCAAGTATTGTTTTCACCGTAGTTTAAAATACAGCCGGAAGTCTGACATTAGACATTTTCTGCCAACATGGAGCCCTAAGTATTCGAAAGGTCGCGCGCCTGGTAAGTGCGAGGTCGCCAGTTCGAGTCCCGTCCAACGACCTCCTCCTAGCAGTAACCAGTAGTCTCAGATGCACTTTTCGGAATGCTTACAATTTATTTTTTCTGCCCGAAGCATGCACTGACAGTCTTTCCAGGTGATAACAAACAACAGCGCGTCCTTTAAGAATGAGCACCTTTCTGCACTGGGTGTTATCCATCAGCCCCTTCACTTTTTACTAATGGTGAGACCTCACGCCCCCGATAGCCACTTTTCTATTGGTTTCACTGCAATATCACCACCCATATCTCTGCATTATAAAGTGTGTCATAAATCTGATGGTAACTCTACGCTCGAACTGCCGGTGAGTCGCAGACAACCACCCGATGCGTCGTTTGCCTTATGAGAAGCGATGTTGAGCTGTGGCCAAACTATTTCCTGCTGTGTGCCTGAGAGAGCAAAGGTATGTCCGATGCTTTAGCTAAAGGTAGCATAACCTGGTTGGCCTCAACCGACAGTTCTACGTAGCTCTTGACTTTTTGTGAGATGGGATATGCGAACAGTAAACCCGCGTGCGATGTGGTTGGCTTCTCGCGCTTTTGAAGTTGTTTCTACAATCTTCGACAGTGTCCACTTTTGCTGGCTTCAACATGACAATTTCGACATCCTTAAGAGCGTACAAAATCTCACACATCAAAAATCCAACACGCAGATAGAGGATTTTTTGTTTGATTACTTATGTTGAAGCGTTTCTGCTTTGAAAACGAAGTTCAGCATGATTCAAGCCTGGGTCGCGCGTAACCGTTAATGGCTGATCGGGTTTTTAGGTTTAGCGGACGCTTGTCGTACGGTCATTTACAGACTTACTCAGTTTTGCTTACTAGCGGTGTTTGAAAGAGTACACAGCTTTGGGGGGATCTGGGATCGGAAACAAAGAATAGGCATTTAAATGGAACTTCCGTGATAGGTTAGAATCGACAATGTCGGATTTGTGATTCGCTGAAACTATGTACCAGCCGAAATTGTCTGGCGGATTCCTCAGTCAACTCATGCACTGGCAGCAGGTTTGAAACGGTGAAATATTTGTGCCGAAACGAAGTCCAAACGGCTTCTTTGAACCTGAAGTTGCATACAGTTCGGGGATGAATGAAGTTGACATATTTGTCATTGGCATTTCATGTTTGTGTTGCAGTATCCTAACCTCTTAAATAGTATTCACCGAAAACTTACATCTGAAGCGTCTCCCCATTGCGCCCATGCCAGCGGCTGGTGCTATTTAACTTTTCAACTCACAAAATTACAGCGTAGAAATTTGTCTCCAGGATTGCTGTGACTAGAACCAGGAGGAGACTGTGGCCCATGATTGCAGCTAACCGAATACGAGCTGTCATCTGTTACGTGTATACTAAGCAAGATGGATTTAATCGCAGCGTCGAACGAAACTTATGAGAAGAGTGAAAATCAGGTTGTGAGTCAACTCAGGCGGATTTAAATGATGCACTTGTGTGTGACACTTGAACAACATACCTCGTTCTATTTTCCTACTCTGCCCACGTTTGCGTGGGAAAGTAGGGTTGAAATTTGACGCGGCTTCAGACTTTAATTTGCTTGGTAAGCACACCAGTCTTTGGACCTACAAGCGGCGTCTTTCAAAACCTGAAATCTAGACTGGGATGTGTAGGAATGTAGAGAGTGTTACTTGAAGTGCAAAAACTATAGGTTGACGGCCTGAGCTCGCGTGTGGTGTGCATCAGTGAAGCGCGGTTGGTCTTATCCGTGTATGCGTGACGAGTGCAGGCTGAATGAGGGAGAGTTAGAAGGAGCAGTCAGTGTTTAATAGGGGAGAGAGGAAAGGTTTTTGGTGACCCCAATAAACTCTGTCTGTAGGATGAAATCTGAGCTACAATTTCCAAATCACCCCAGTATCTGTAGGCAATGGCAAATCAGCAAAATCAGGAGGACATGTATTACTGCTCAGACAGGTGGAGGCATTTTCAATGCACCAGGAAGGACAGAGTAGTGAAGTGATGTGTAATTCAACAGGCTTATGCTTGTGCTTGATACAAAATAGCTAAGCTATTTTGTATTGTTTTTAATTCTTGAGAAATACTTTAAAGATTCTAATATTCAGGTGGTTTCTAGCTAAGACGTTAAATGACATGCGCACCTTTTCATAGGAACTTTCATCTGTTTTTAGCTTGTAGTTCAACAGTTCTGATCCACCCACACACACACACACACACGCATGCACACGTGCACACACGCACGCACGCACACGGCTTTTTCGGTCAACTATTAGCCAAACTTAGATGAGTTGATTTTACCCAGCTCGGGACACCAGAAAGACTAGTGAGATGGACGTGTAGTAGTATACTGATACAAGTGCACCATTCAAAGGTGATACGAAAGACCTATAGAATCAAAGATTGTTTTTCATCTGGCTGTAACTCGGAACTGTGATCAATTACGTTATTTTAGTTATTTTGTCGAGGGGATTTGACTAGGTCACAAAGGACATAGTCTTACTGTACTGTATACACTTAAGTATTTGTATCCAAACCAGACCACTTAATCCTGCCGAATTTTAGTTGTTTGGACCTAGTTTGTACCGATTCGTATTCATACTACTGAACAACCAAAGTTCATGCTCGGTAAACCAAAGTTGAGAGGAGTGGTTGAGTTTCAAGGGTCACACTTCGATGGCGCCACACGTATGCACGTCTCGTTTAGTGTGAGGCTGCACACATGCTGTCTAATTGCATAGTGTCTGAAACGACTGTCTCTGGTAAGCGTCATTTGTAGGAACAGTCATGATTTACCATCCTCCAGGTCGTCATGCCATACGCACTCCTTACGAGTCAACTTCATCCTATGTATCCAACGGAGTGAGACATGTAGCCAAGGTGATACATATGAGCCCCAACTGATAGTCTCATCTTCATCTGATTGACATCTCATAGAATACAGTGACATAGCACACGCACAAGGGTGCAGAATTCCGTGACCCAAAAACAGAAGTTGTTCCTGAATGCACTCATTTGCATTTTGACGGGTGACTCATCTGGAGCCCAGCTGAATCTCTAGTTTATGACCTTGTAAGCAACTGAATGTGCTACACCAGACCGCCTCTTGTTCCACCTGGTACGATATTCGGGATGCCACGATACATGTAAACTTGCCGAAAACACTTCGACAGCCCGCGACCGGTTTCGCCCTTCTTGGGGCTTACCAGGCAGGCGTCGCCTGTCAATTCCTGTCAAGTTTACGCTCTACCTGAACCCAAATTGCACCAAGTTAGCGAACCATACATGTATCGCGATATCTCGAATGTCCTAACAACCGAAACTTGAAACGGCCTGGTGCAGCATACTCAGTTACATAAAAAACCATAAGCGAGATATCCAGCTGGAATCCCGGTGAGTCTCTCGTCAAAATCAAATTACTGTATAAATGAGTGTAGTTTATGATTTGTGTCTTCACAGTCCTTACGATTCATGACAGCTGCTACATTGTCCTCGCCCACTTTGGTGATTGGATCAACCTCTTTTTTCCGCGAATTAAGACTGATAGCTTCAGAGTGGTCATCAGTTTCTTATGATAAACTTGCTTCTTCTATATCCATACTGGGAGCCTCACTTGTGCGGAGTCTATGGCGGAGTTTACTTTACTGAGAATTTGCAGTTTCTGGGTAAAACCTGAGGTGAGACACACACACAAAGCTGACACACACACAATGACCGCGTCTGGCGGCCAAATGCTCCCAAAAACAACAATCAGAAGACACAAATGCCGCTGCACATAGTCCGGACCCAAGAAGTGCAAGGATTTTTTTATAGGTTGCCCACGACATTCGAACATTAGTGTATAACATCTTATTCCATTGCGCTGTCCTTGTGACTTCAGGATTTCCATATTATATACCACGTAACGTCCAGTGTGCTCAACACTACCCGAACTGAGTTTAGCCAAAAACTCTCACTTTGAGATCCTCTTCGGAAGAAGGAAACACAAAAGAATAAAAAAAGCAGTGCCGATATAGGCACAGGCCAACTGCTCATTTGCCAGACGGTAGTTGTTTTAAAGCAAGGTTGGGTTTGTGTACTTTTGGCATGTAGTACGTTCCGGGTACGGTCGACCCAATCCGTCTAACGCTTTTTTGGGTTGTTTCCGGAGATTTGCCTTCGGCCATAGGATCTTTTGAGTAGGATGTATTAAGTTTATCTTTCCTATACATTCGATCATAATGATTTCACATTTTACCGATCCATTTGTACATCAAACTGGTGATTACCCGTACACTTAGGTGTTTTAACTGCTGCAATTTTTGGACCTGATGAAAAATTATCGAAACCATTGTATCTTTCCAAGTTTCGTCTAAATCCCAACGAAATTTGTCGGTTTATGGAGAAAAACTGTCCAACATCGAGTAATCCCGTGCCATCACCACAGGACGGGTAACATCCATCTTGTTGAGAGACCGTCCTTCGAAATGGTAATTTCTGTAGATATTACATCGTCAGGTGCATATTATTTATACTACTCACGAGTAGCCCAAGAAATATAAAAGTACATAATTTTCCAAACGCCGATGCGTTGCTATTCCATGGACCAAAATATTACTGGCCACCAAGTTAATGGAGTGTATCCTGCTTCTCTACAACCGAATAACAAAGTGTGCAGTACCCTTCTGGGAATTTGCGAAATTACCCTCGTAAGTGAAATAATTTACGGGGCACATCGATAACCAAATGAAGCTAATTGTTACGCCACCAAGTTTAGACTGACTGACGGCCTGCAACGGCCGTCTGCAGGTCCAACCTCTCGGATCTACTTCGGTATTATGGACTTTTATACAGCACCACATCCGGCTCCACTTGAGCAGTTTGCAGTTGCACAACTATACTCAGGAGTTTAGTGATCCAAACATTGCTTAGTGGCAAATCATTTTAGCATTCAAGCCATACAATTGTTTTCCATGTTGATTTTTGGGATGAACAAATACCATTATTAAAAATGGTCCGACTAAAAACAGTATGAGGCAGTCTGATTACTGGGTGCAGCCTCTGAGCATATAGGCACAGAGAGGCATGTCAAACTCAGTAAGATTGCATCAGAACGCTTTGGATTCGACCTAACTGAATGAGAGCACAGTGACTTGGTTTGCTGTTAACGGCACTTAGCACAGTGAGGAATGGCTCCTATGCATAGCCTTACGAAGAACATTGGTAGCCAGCTAAAAGGAACATTACAAGAAATGGATCCTCGAAATGCCCAGGACCAAGAAAATTCGGCGGTTCTGACCAACAAGTCGTGTTTAAAAATGTCAGGAAACAGGGAGGAACTAGAATGCCTCCTCCATTCAGGTCATTGACACGTAGGTTGAGATGACTTGGAGAAGACAACGAAACTGTCCTGTCCAAAAGTCTTTTACTTCGTTTGTGATAGACTGGAATTAAAAAAGGCTACTCATACAAAGTTCATGAACTGCTAGCCCGCACGCAAACTGTCCCTTGATGAGGCCAGCTGCCCTAGGGAGGAGTGTCTTTCTCAAAAAGGTTTTCATCCAGATCCTTTTAAATGAACAGGTTAGCAGCAATGGCAACACACTATTCTATCGAAGGAATCAAGATAGCTCAGTGGCTAAGGTGCCAGCTTACGGACCAGAGGGTTCGAGGTTCGAACCCAACATCAGCTGCTCGACTGCTTCCCTTTCGGCCCGGGCAATCTGGCAGTATCCTAGCCCTCGTGCCTTCTCTCGCTGGCATCGTGGCTGGGCACCAAAATGTTTCTATAGCTGAACGATTTGAATTGATTTGTTTCATAAAAGCACTAAAATTTTGAGACTTTTGGGGTGTGTTCCAAGCTCGCTGGCATCGTGGCTGGGCACCAAAAGGTTTCTATAGCTGAACGATTTGAACTGATTTGTGTCATAAAACCACTAACATTTTGAGACTTTTGGGGTGTGTTCCAAGCGTAAATCTTTACCGGCAGCTTTGGCACCACAAAGACATCACAAAGAATAAGTATTTTCGTGGAATAAACTCATTTGCACATCAATTTAGTTTAAGCGGGAGACTCAACAGAAACCAGCTGAAGCTTTTCTCCAATTGAATGTGCAACGTAAGATCGTTTAATGTTCCAGTTAGTACTAGATATCGTAGTACACTGGGCGACAAACAGCTGACAAATAGCATTGACGAAAGATTCAGTTGGGCTTCCCATCCAAACCAAATTAGTGTGCAGTTGAATACACTTCGCGGATTTCCTAAAATTTGAAACAAGTGGAACGGAATCTTGGGGGCTGTGTCTACCTGATGAGTGAAACCTGTTGTAGGCTTTCGAGATTTCAGCAACCTTATGAGTAGTGTGTTCCGCACATACAATAGTCATGGTCATTTCGGTGTGCCGATATTTGAGAGTGAACAGACTCAATTCGCGACAGTGGATTTTAAAATTTCCGTTCGCCTGATCAGGAGTTTATCTGATTCTATCTGGTGAAGTGTTCCAGTTTATCTAGGGTAATTAAGCGCGAGCACACTAAGGTCGATATCACCAAAGGTCTCAGTACTGTGTGTGCCGTTCAGGGTGTAGCGGACCGACGGAGAACCTTTGTAAAATACCTCAGAGGTACTAACTTATCAAATTGTTGGAATCGAGCTCTAGGAAATGAGGTAGACTGTAACTACCCACTAATGGATACCCATCAGGCAGATCAAGTTCGGGGAGCCTCTTCTGCAAAATGTTTTGTGGATGTATATCCTAATACCAAATGGCAGTAAACGTAGTTATCGTAATTCCACCTGAAGTGATAGGGAAAAGTAGGCTAACTGACTGGCTTCCATAGTAATCATTTGAACCCATCGCTTTTGAGGACTAACTGTTGATATCCAAACTACGTCAAGTCTGTTTTTTTTTAATGAAAATCCTTCGTCACATAGTTCATAAGCGTTGGAGCGGATATCTTGAAATTTCCCTGTTGTTAGTATCTTTAGAAAGCGGGGCAGTTTTGTAGATTTCAAAGTTCCTTCAAGAGTAAAAGCGGATGAAGTTTGAGATAGAGGCTCATTTGCAAATTGGTTTGGTTCTCACGGGGGAGACTCACATGAACCCAAGCAAATCCTCTAGTGTATGATGTGCTTCCTCAACAGCTCCAATAATATGGCAGATAAGAAGCTATCTGAAGCAGCCCAAGAAACAGGAGCACTTTGGTATCGATGTTATGGTGTCGTAAGTGCTTAGAGTGAGTGTCAGATCGCTTCTTAAAGCCGGTGGGTGGTTAAGTGAAACTAGAGCTAGGAAGTGCGTTCCAAGGTTGACATATGCACAGTACAGAGTTATTTTGGCAGTTCACTGGGCAAGTCCCGGACGGTGATATCGGAGATAAGTGTAGAACACAACCTCAGAATGCGTCAGCTAGGACGCACCTGATTATTCAGGTATTGTCGCGCGAGAACCAGGTCGACTCGGATTAGTCTAAGCTTTCTACATGATACACCTGGATTCATTAGATTCTTATAGTCCTGCTAGGTCGCTCGCTCACGTTCGAATCAGGTCGAACATCGCATTATATTCAGGGTTGTCATACCTCGGTGTGAGGATGAATGTGTGTGTTTATAAAATGTGGGGAAATTACCGACCCAAATTCCTCAAATAACTGACGGAGGGGTCTTAGTTTGTGGCTAACAATGGCGGAAGCTCTACTTGTTGGATTAAACAAGTTAAAGACCCCCATGCAATAAATCCGAAATCGTGTTCTCCGGGAAAACGTTGCAGAACCCAAGGTCTGGAGAAGTAAGAATTTAGCGGTAGCCCACTGACAGTACTTGGATTTGAACACGCTGCATTTGATGCAAGTCTGCACTGACTGCTTGCACACTTCACTGGCATTTGTCCTAAGGATGCAGCTTCGTTTATTTTTCAATGGTGTGACTGCCTTCGCAAACAATAGTGATCCCAACGTATGCGAAAAACAAGTCAATGGAGAGGAAGTCAGTGTCTTATGGTACAACCTATTCCACTGAATCGGCCTTGATGGAGTTTGGCGAATCCGTATTTCTTAAGAGAAAACTGTGATCAGTGTAAGCGACAATCCCGTTGGCTGTACGACTGAATTCTTGACGAAACAATGAAGCAGTCTATCTCATCGAGAGCTTTTGAGGTGTCCCTGTAGGTTAGCCAACTCCTGTTCCCGTGTTTACCATTTCGTGGTACTAATCGCTTTCTACATGTACAGATGTCGATCAAGGAAACAGCTTTGCTCCGGAACCAGAATAGTATGTTGCTTTTTCGGCCGTCATGTCGTCGATGATTTTGAATGTCACTGGCAAAAGGGCAACTGATTGAGGATAGGCTGACTGTTGCCAAATCCTTCTGCTTATACAATAGGGAGAGAGAATTTTTCACTGGACTGTGTTAGAAAAGGTGAACCGTAGGTTCGGCCAGAATTTCTGCCGGTAGATTTAAAACCTTGAGATGAGGAGCGTACGGTTGCAGTGAAAGTACCCTCGTCCATACATTCACTCGGTTGAACATCCTTCAGGTAGGCTCTGGAAAACTGAACTTTTCTCGAGACAGCCTTGGAGCGTTAAATGCAGAAATACCCTGTTATGTGAAAGCTCCTTCCATAACAGCCGTTATCATCACCAATCTATCCGATAACGTTGGGAATGAAATGCGATGCTTAACCGGATTCTATCCACTGACGTGCTTTGCGGTTCTTACCATTTCGATTTGCGAGTCACCGTTGGTGTCCGGATTTGTTCTTGCATCTTAACCATGTACATTAGTGGTAAGAGCCAGATGTTGGCAAATCGCGCGCAGTTGTCTGGATACGGTCTACACAACTGCCAACGGTCTTCTCTAGTCATACACCACCTACTTCTTCGCCTATGCGACTTCTGTTGGATCGGCACCCACGGTGCATGGTTTCTAGATACATTAGCTTATGACGCTATGAGTCTGCCAATCCATTTAGGAAGTTTAACAACTTCAGCTGAGCTCGAACTCCACGAAGTCACCCTATACAAAAGAAGGTTGAAGCAAAAGATTGCCTTCTATTAGCTTCTCCTTGTCCAGGATGATATCCATTAGGGACATGCGTTGGCATGAAGATTGACCTTGACAATGGGAGGATAAACACGAAACGACTGAGTCTTCTACGCAACGGAGATTGTAAGTCTGAAGATGCAGTTGAGGCAGTAGGTGATAGGAACCCTACATAATCGTTGTGTATTTTGAGTCAGCACCATGACCACAAGAAATCTGTGGGCTTAGGCTTAGGAACAATCTCGCATCCAGGATACTCTCCTCCTGACAGGCACGAAAATGGTTCAATAGTCATGGTGCGAACTCACTAACCGGAAGGTCCGTGGTTCGAATCCATCTCGAGCGTAGCTACCGCTGCGGTCTAGACTTGAGCACCCTGGCGGTGCTTCTTCGTGCGCTGCTACTTCCTACGAATTATGTGGCAGCTTGGTACCTAAAGTGTTGCAGCCGATAATTTATTATTACTGACAGCATCACAGAAAGCAATATTTGAGAGTCAGAAAATCATCCGATATCCGAATCTCAGTTAGACGCGGGAAGCCTACTCGACGGGCCATGCACATCAATATAGCAGTGGGTAAAATACTACAAAGTGAAGAATTTCTTGTCACTCTGGACGTGTGTGATGCTACTTATGTCAACCAGCTGCGGACTGGTGAGATTTTGAATGAGGTGGGTGAGTGATGTTTGCTTTTTTGGGGAATAAAGTCAACTGAATCAATATATTATTTTCTAATTTTCCGATGAAGATTAACATGTGTATTTCCGGCAGCAACTTTCTAGGGTGCTTGTTCTGGTTACCGAATAGTGACAGTGATAAATTCTCCACACAACGTAACTTTTAGAACATGTATATCAATGCCCCGGTAGTTCACAGACTCAAAAACACATTTGGTTATTAGACCTAGATCCAAGATATTCCGGAAAATATGCAACCATCTGAGGTCATTCGAGTTTCCGTAGGTCATCAGTTCCTGAATAAGGATACGGTACACAAATACCCCCTGTCCTGTTCAATCATTAGTCTTCCATGAGGACAGACGAGTTCGGCGTTCACGCCACGTGATATTCGGATATATGACACCTGATGATGACTCTGATACGACTGATACGGGATAGTTTAACTTCAGCCACATTTTCCAGATCACATTTCCACATCACACGTAGTGATAAGGGCTCTCTGTGGTGCAAGAGTAGCGGACAACGCGTGAAGCGTTATCAGCTTCAAACTGCATCTCCGGCGTCTTGCATACAGGACCCTATAGAAGAGAATGTTGGTAGCTCAGGTAGCACTGATGATGTCACCTCGATTGGTGATGAAACGTCTGCAATCAAATTGCCCAGCTCAGCGAACAAACCAACGACCATCCAGAACCCTATTGCTTGAGATATGTCTGATTTTGTAATCATGATACAGATTATGTTTAGGACTACGTCACGCCCTCGTTAAAGTCCGACGGCCCAAGTAATCAAGGGTACAATGAAGCAGCATGATTGAGAGGCTTCTGGAAGGTTCGAATGCTCGGAGATGCTTTTATGTTGAATCCTTGCTTGCCCAGTTCTTAAACCTGCAACTACGTGAAGGGTGGAAACCAGCCAGAAGAGGTCGAATAATGACTTGGCAACGAAGTATAAAACGATTCCCAGCAAACTCAGCCGCACTGGTCATTACCGTCTCTCTGGATTGAAGCCCCGAGACAGGACACACCAGTAGTTGGAAACATCGTCATACATGGCCCAGTCGCACTCAATAGCGTCCGTATATCCAAGATTTTGCCTTCAATGCACAGCTCGCTTCCCAATCTCCTCATTTAAACGTCCACCGACAACCCTGTACGTACGCATCAATTATTTCACCTCCAGCCTCCAACGTGCAGCTAACTATACCACCTCCTTAAATCATCGGTGAACAAAACTGTGAAATCTATAACCACTGTGTGATAAGTGTGCGGTTTTTACAGCTGACGATGATGCAACTTTGAATATTGGTGACTGTGAAGATGATAGCACTAGCTTTCGTCCGGATACCCTGTTGACTTGTACTGATTAAGTCAAAAGAAAGTTCCCACACTGAGGAAATAGCCTGTACGGTTCTGTCCCAAGAGGGCAAATGAAATACATTGTGCTTACACACAATTACCAAACAACACCCAAATAGATAGGATAAATGATGATCAAATACGATATATTGTATTCTTGACACATAAGTGTGCAAATTTCAATCTTATCGGCTTGCTAGTCCCTGATTGGTACAGCAACAGCAGTTGTTGCTGAAGTTTGCTCGGCTATTGAACGATATCAGCTGGTAGTAGTTTCAAGTTCATACGTAGTCAATTGCTTCACACTGTAGATGAGCTTCTTGAGGTGCAGACAAATCAGAGGAGGTTTGATCGTGTGTACGGCTCGCTGACTGCTCTGAGCTAATCCAGTTGAAGGGGGTCGAACGAAAACTCTGAAGTGAACCCATGCTGCGGGTCGCTTCTTGTGTGAGCGATATTGATGCACGTGGGTGGGATGTCGTCACACAAGACAACGCTTCAGGAGCACGTGCACGATAAGATAGCACTGATGAAGGTATTGGTTTCAAAAGCTCACTTTTCAAATGATTTGGTGTTGCTGGACTTCCCGGTGAGCTTACACGCTGCGCCACATCTGAGGGTCTGTGTGAGCTGCCTCCTGAGGTGGACTCCTCAGTATTCTGCGAAGTACCATCAATGACCAAGTGAGTCTCATTGCCGAGTCTGGATGCATCAGGGATATCGGTGACAGACGAATATAATGAGGAAGCCACGTGGCTCCTTATTAGGTACCTGGACATGTTAGAAACACCATGCAGAACATTTTTCATCCACCGGGGAAGTTTGGAATAGTTCAGTCGTTGAGATGGAAAAAATTCTGGAAAATTAACTTCAGTCCTCCGCCGCTCTGAAACGGGAGGGTGGAAATCATCCTCACCGGCTGCTCCACTCAGAGTTTCCTGCGATGACTTGCTGGAGCTAGGTTTTGGATCAGTGTTGTTACGCGTTGTGTCAACAATAAACACTTTCGCCTTCAGCTCATGATGCCCCGGTGAAAGATGTGTAGCAGACCGTTTTGAGACTGCTCTGCATGACACCTTTTTGTCTTTTAGTGTGGTGCGCGTTCGATTACTCCTGTGATGTTTTGAGTGATCTTTTCTGGATCGTGAACACACCGGGTTGCGACATTTGCAAATATTCTTTTCCGGAATGCACTCTGGGGAGCGTTGAGTTCGGGCGTTGTTATTACTTCCAAAGGTGAATAATCTTTTTTCTGCTTCTTCAGATGCGCAAGACATGACTGCAGTACTATCCTTGCTCAATCTGTGGACTTCACAAATATACCCTCCACACGGAATTTCGGCAGAATCACCGTTCATGTGGCGGTTGTTTTCGATGAACGAATAGCTTGAGCCGACTAAGTCATGCGCAGACAAAAACACATTCTCTACCTGTGGTTCTTTTCTTCTCGTCTTCTTCGGGAAAGTTACATCCAGAAAATTAGGTGCAGATCTTACGGAATATCCACTATGAATCGATCGACGACTTGAAACAGTAGACTTGGTTGCACGTGTAGTTTGCCGTCTCATTTTTTCGAGGATTCCAATAAGGCGCACATCTTGCGCTAAGTATCGATCATCCTGAAATAGGTCGGCCTAATTTGAACGTAAAATCGATTAGACTATGGGGCATTCCACATAATCTAGACAGTTAGGCTTTTTTGCTATGAGAATTCAGCCAGCGCAATTTTACAAGCAGGGCTTGTCCAACTACTTTTGAAGGTGGTTGAATTTGGATGACAGATAGGCCAGATGTGGGAGGAGTTATGACTTGTGATTCCCACCACATTGCATATCAGTAAGCAAGACGAGAAGCCAGCGATTACGAAAAGTCTATAGCATACTACCGTTGCTAATCCTACTTTACTATATTCCCATTTCTAAATTTGGTAAAGTGGTCCCCATGATGAACTGACAACCTAGGAAAATTGAAGGTCGTTCGTTCCAGAAGGGATTCGCTCATACAAAGGGGAACAAACGCTGCCACTCCTATATATATATATATA